>NC_055978.1:6626190-6643690 GCF_018492685.1 Alosa sapidissima | reverse complement strand
ATTTGCATATAGACCCAGACGAGGTACGTAGGAAGCAGTGGCATGCCTTCTCCATCCCATCCTTCAACACCTACAGACACCTGGCAACTTTGCTTCGGTCCTTTTCATTGACTTCAGTTCCACTTTCAGCACAATCCAACATCACCAGCTCATTAAGAAATCACATCACCTCAACATCCCCCCACCTCTCACCACTGGATCCATTACTTCCTCAGCAGCAGACCGTGAGATTTGACTCAACAACCTTATCAACCATCATCACCAACACTGGAGCCCCCAGAGCTGTATTCTCAGCCCCTTCCTCTACACCCTGTACACCAACGACTGCAATAGCCCATCATCCGTCACTACCTACTACAAATACGCTGATGACACTGCCATAGTTGGACTAATTCACAACAACTCCATCACAGCGTACCAGGACTCAGTTTCACAGTTTTCACAATGGTGTCAGGACAATTACCTTCAACTAAACAGACAAAAAGAGCTGGTCATTCACACATCCAAATTACCAGCTGGACTGCACCATACCCACATCCACAGCCAACCAGTTGAACAGGTCAGCAGTTTTAAATACCTGGAACTCATAATAGACAACAAACTCAACGTCATACACAAATTGAAAGCCCTTTCTGTTGCCCCCCACCTCCTGCTCCTACTCTACAAAAGCATCATCCAACCCACCCTGCTGTACTGCTCACCCTGTTTTTACACAATGCTAACCGCCACCTCTAAAAACAAACTCAATAACATCACACATGTTGCCTCCAAGATAAACCGTCTCCCCACACCCAGCCTATCAGACATGAATGACATAGAATGCATGCCTACAGTAGCACATACAATAGCCGCTGACACAGACCGTTCCCTCATTCAATTCTTCACACTTCCATTAGGCCGCAGATACAGAGCACTGAACTGGACTAAAGCCATTTTCAAAAAAAGGTTTTGTCCCCACCGCCATCACATTGCTGAACAAGCTGTAAAACTGTCACCGCCACCTCAGTTGCTTGTAGTTTCTCACACTGGATGTGTCTATGTGGGTGTCTAATGTGATGTGTCTTTGTGCTAAATGGGGATGGTTAATGCTGGGTGGATGAGATGTATCACATGGGTGGATGGGATATATGTGTATGGTATATGTGTTGTATATGTGTTGCTGTGCTATTTAACATGAAATAAGATGTGTGGAAATGATTATCCCTATGGGACAATAAAGACCCTATCTATCTATCTATCTATCTATCTATCTATCTCCTTTACAGTATTCACCAAATATCTCCATTATTTTTTCTCCACCTCTTTGTTCCATCTCTCTTTCCCCCTTTTCTCTCACTCGCTCTATCTCTCTCTTCTCTCTGTGAGAAAGGAACATGGGGTCACCTTCATCAATCTCCCAGTGAAATCTCACTTACCCAGCTGGCTATGTCCAGACCTATCAGAGGCTTCCTGGCCTGCCCTTGTCTTTCTCCTCTCTCCCTCTCTTTCACTCTCTATACTTCCTCTCTATCTCCCCCTCTATCTTCCTTTCTCCTCCATTCTATTCTTCTCTCTCCTCCTCTCTCTCTCTCTCTCTCTTTATCTGTCTCTCACACACGTGTCTCATTATATACCTCTTGCCATTTCTCACTGTTTCCGTTTCAGATATATACTGTATATATCATTCCTTGTTTGTTCGGCTCCCAATCTCATCCCTCTCTCTCTCCATCCTCATCCAGTTTTGTCTATAGGCTGTAGAAGTGTCCCCCACCCACCCAGGGCCTTATTCACCCCCCACCCCTCTCATACTCCACTGGACCATTCACTGCCCTTATCGTTCCCTAAAGGGGTCACTTCTCTCTCTCTCTGACATCCCCTGGCATAGCCATGCCACTGATTCTAATGAAGACAAGACAGGCATGTCCACCCACCCCTCCACACACACACACACATTCTCTCTCCCTCTCTCTCCCCTTCAAACCCCCCTTTCAACTTATAACTAATAACGGAGGCATGCTGGGCACGTTCACCCCTCGCACAGTGAGGACGTTTCTGATTAAGCGTTTAAGCCTCGTGTCACGTGCAAGGAGACCACCATCACCCACCCAAGGACATTTTTCAGCATGCATGTTTTAAATCAAGTATATGTTTCTCAGATTCTGTGGTTAACCAGCAAAAAAATGACAGCTACATTCCATCAGTAAATGTATGGAGGCTATACACGATATATCTATTTATAATAGCTCTTTATAGGTCAGAACTGCTTCATATTATTTTCCACATTCAGAGTTAAACTATATATATATATACATACTCCCATATACACTCACATAATACTGAATATATATCAATATATATGCAATAAGCACAAGCACATAATACTGAATATATTATTATGAATATTAATACTACCAAGAAGTCACAGAGTATAATAATAATCAGTCTTTCATACACACACACACACACACACACACACACATTATTATTCACACATCATCACATCTTAGGCATGTCTCAAATTTACTCTCAAGTCTTTTTTGTGCATGCAAGAGGAGGACAGAGAGAGAGAGAGAGAAAGAAAGAAAAGACATGACATTCCTCATTTCCAAAACCATTAGCTGCCAGAGCATCACTCAACAGTCCCAGGCTCTCATTCAACGGCCCAATCTGGGTTTAGTGCCAGGAAGGAATGTCAGGCATGTCTCCCTGGAACCCTGGACCTGGAACACCTTCCTCTTTCAGGGGACAACGGAGGTGTGTGGGTGTGTGTGTGTGTGTGTGTGTGTGTTGTAGGGGGTGGGGGTTGGGGGTGGGGGGTCAGGAGGATAAAGGAGCTCGGGGGTTGTGGATGAAGGGAGGTGCAAGTCAGGGCAAGCAGGTGGCTTTATCTTTCCACATGTGAAGGGCACAACCTACACCCTCACCACCTCAAACTTTCCATTACTTACCTACCTACCCACAGCCCACTCTCTCTCTCTCTCTCTCTCTCTCTCTCACACACACACGCACACACACACACACACACACACACACACACACACACACACACACACACACACACACACACACACACACACACACACACACACTGAGAGTTGAGAGTGTGTGGTGTGTAATGACGTCAGAATTAGGAGGTGTCTGTACAACCTCCTTAAAAAGACACACACACACACACATACACTGAGGGGACTAACCTTGAGTTCCTCTGAGGACAGTGACCCTGGTTTTGACGTATGTAAGTTGCTTTGAATGAATTTAGAGTCAAGTAAATAAAACCATAAAAGGACAATAGTTAAAGAATAGCTGGACAAGTAAAGCACATACATGTAATATAATTAAAGGATAATTAAAAAGAAAACATGAAGTTTACTTTAGAGTCTAAACGTGTCCATCTTTATGAACAATTAAAGAGTACACGCTTGAGAGTGTGTGTGTGTGTGTGTGTGGGTGTGTGTGTGTTCTGCCTTTCCTGTCAGGGTTCCATAGGACTGTAGGAAATCTGCTACTGCTGCACTCCTGCTGTTACTGCTCTTGCTTCTGCAGAGATCTGTGCTGTGATCTGATACAGAGAGCCCTTTAGGCTGCTATGTTTTCTCTGTGGAAACAAATAGATCTGATTGATCAGAGTGAAGAATGCTATGCAGCTCTTTATCTATATATATATGTATGTGTGTGTGTGTGTGTGTGTGTGTGTGTGTCATGATGAAGAGTAAAGTTGGGGAAATTATCTTTCTCAAGTTACTTATTGATACTCTTCATTTTGAAGAGATAATGATATCAAATATACTATTGCTGGTGTCAGCTATTTAGTCTGTTGTCCTCATTACATTTATTATTTTAGATCATTGATTATGAGTTTGTTAATGATTGCCATTTAGAATATATGTCAACACTGTCAGTAAGACCAGCATGTCAGAGAGTTTGAGCGTCTGTGTGAGAGCATGAAGATCATTATAGCGTTGCTGTTTTTGTGTGCCTGTGTGAGAGCATGAAGATCATCATAGCGTTGCTGTTTTTGTGTTGCTATGCCACCATGGCAGATCCTCAGCAGATCCCAGAAGATTTCAGACCACTTGAGACAGAGGTCCAGCTGGAGAACGATGATCCGATTCAGAATGTGATTCTAGATGATCACAGTGATGTTCCCACAGCCCAGAGCTGTGAGCCTGATGTGTGCAAGCTACTGGGTGAAATGGGAGCCATGGCAACCTGACTAGCGCACAGCGAGGGGATGATTCAGGACTTGAGAAGTGTGGCGATCGAGCAGGCTTCTATAGTGACTCAGCAGAAATGAGTGACTGAGGAGTTAAAAGTGTGGTGATGGAGCAGAGTTCCATGTTGAGTCAGCAAAAATCAGACATAGAGGAGCAGAGCGGAGCTCTTGTCCAGCAGATGTCTATTATGTCTGAGTTGGGTTCCACGGTAGAACAGCTGAACATGGAGGTTAGGAACCATGGCATTCTCAGCCTCTCTGTACTCCTTCAGTAGTGTTGGAAGTATTGGACCCTACCCTGGAGACACTAACTTGGTGTTCAGATACGTTTTCACCAACGTTGGGAATGCGTATAGTCCCGCCACAGGTATCTTCAAAGCACCTGTAGAGGGAGTGTACTACTTCAGGTTCACAATCTTTGGACTAAGCTCAAAATCAAGACGGGTTTCGCAAAAATGGACAACAAATTGTCACGATCACTGACGCTCAGCTGACAGAGAAGATGGCTCTGCAAATGCAGCAGTGCTGAAATTCCCATAACACTTTTCATCCGTGATGCAATGGAAAGATCCTAACATTGACAATTAATATGCCTCCTAATTGTAGTTAATATGCCTCTGATTCTGTGTATGTTTGAGGTGAGTTGCCACTTGGGCTCTGGCTTCCTGCCACCTCCCTGTTCCCTCACCCTCTCTTTTCTCCTAGATGCCTCCTTTAGGGCAGCCGTGGCCCACTGGTTAGCACTCTGGACTTGTAACCGGAGGGTTGCCGGTTCGAGCCCCGACCAGTGGGCTGCGGCTGAAGTGCCCTTGAGCAAGGCACCTAACCCCTTACTGCTCTTAATGGAAACAAAGTCTCTATGAATTGATCTGCTTCTCAGTGCTTCCACATCTACAGTATGTGTGTAGTAGACATATAGTATAAGTATATATACTCCTTTAATCCCGTGAAGGAAATTTGGTCTCTGCATTTATCCCAATCTATGAATTAGTGAAACACACACAGCACACAGTGAACACACTGTGAGGTGAAGCACACACTAACCCGGAGCAGTGAGCTGCCTGCTACAGCGGCACTCGGGGAGCAGTGAGGGGTTAGGACCTAACACCTGGTGCCTTGCTCAAGGGCACTTCAGCCGTGGATGTGGGCATGGGAAAGCAGTGCTCAACCACTTCCCCCACCCACATTTCTCCTACTGGTCAGGGATCGAACCAGCAACCCTTCGGTCACAAGCCCTAACCAGTAGGCCACGGCTGTCCCGGCTGCACATATCTGTGTCCAGTTACTGTATATTGTCTTGGTTTTGATTTTGACATCTAAGGATGGACAATTCAAAACAACTGTGAGGACGCATTGCTTTGTATTTCATCCCTTTATATATGGTAGATTTGTTTTTAAATTGCATTTAATATGAAGCTGAGAGCTGAGAGTTAGGTGAACGTTTGAGAGAAATATAATCAAAGATGGTGGGCCAATCTGTAACTATGTGTATGTGCTGTATTTTTTAAGGGACTTTCTTCTGCTGAAGTTCTGTGCTGTGATCTGATACAGATGCCTTTACACTGCTCATGTTTCCTTTGTGGAAATAAATAGCTCTAATGATCTGATCAATGGAGCAAGAAGCAAGATGGGGAATGCTATGTAGCTACAGTGTGTGTGTGTGTGTGTGTGTGTGTGTGTGTGTGTGTGTGTGTGTGTGTGTGTGTGTGTGTGTGTGTGGTCCTAAGTGACATTTTGGAACAGTCCATGATACTTAGCCCAACCCCTACCAAGCTGATAGACATGACACAGACAGCTGGTTGTGTGAATCTCTGACACATCATGCCATGTCATCCACACATTACAAACAATAAATCCCTCCAGTAAGCTTTGTCAGAACCTCTCTTAAAGTGTGTCTAAGGGAACATCTAAAGACGTCTGGTTTCTCACATCCAGACATCACAGCTCAGTCTCCACAATAGCTCTGACTAACTTAGAACTGTGACAATAGCTGTGTGCACTCCTCCCTTTGGAACCCTGTGGATTCTCTATCTCTCTCCTTTTTTCTCTATCTATCTCTCTCTCTCGCTCTCTTTTTTTGAGATTGTGGCAAGTATTGCCAGGGACCAATGCTGAATTCCTTGCTATTTCTTTTTTCTCGAAAAAAAAGAAAAACTTGGCAATAAATAATTCTGATTCTGATTCTCTGAGGTTCATGACCAAGTACAGCATATCGGAGGTGGCAGAGCCTGTGCAATTACTTCTACATATATCATATCAAGGCCAGATGTCTTGCTTGGAGTGTACCCTCTTTTTAATCTCAAAAGCCAAAGCAGGGCACATTTTTATTGCATAGCACAATTCATATTTATTGGCAATGTGTACAACAAAGTGTTTTACAAATGAGCAAATACAAGAACCAGAATAAAAAGGGATTAAATGGTAAGGTTAATTTAAATAAGAACATAGAGAATGCCTTATGTTAAATCTTTTTTATTATTATTATTTTAATTCATTTACCAGTGTTTTGTGTGAAGTAATTTAAATTTAGGATCATTAGATAGATAGATAGATAGATAGATAGATAGATAGATAGATAAAAACTTTATTGTCCACTGAATTTACATACACTGGAAATTTATCTTTGGCTCTCTGGCAACATAAAAACGCAGCAAACAGACAACATAAGTTGAATAGCTACATAAGTGGTTAACTCTTACTTTCTCATAATGATCTATTCTCTCTATAATTTATGTACACAATTCCTTGAATTATGTCCCCAGTTAGAGCTTTATTTAGATATTGTATCTGCTTTTTTTTTTTCAAAAAAACAATTTACCGGCACATTCACACCATAAAAAAAGTTGATTCTCACCGTGTAACACACTTTAACACCACAGGTAATAAATTGAGAAAATCTTTTTTTAATAATGATTTGCCAGCGCATATCCGCCAGTAT
Organism: Alosa sapidissima; assembly: GCF_018492685.1. Taxonomy (NCBI): domain Eukaryota; kingdom Metazoa; phylum Chordata; class Actinopteri; order Clupeiformes; family Clupeidae; genus Alosa; species Alosa sapidissima. The sequence continues at coordinate 6,636,560 of NC_055978.1, read as the reverse complement.
AATTGATAAAAGACTGTAGTGTGTTACATGCCTGACAACACCCCTTGGCTGTTCTAAAACCAGTGTAACCTTAGGCCTCTCGGGGCTTATTGCTTAAGCAAAGTCATGCTAACTCTGCGTGAAGAGCAGGAAACCACTGAATGTAGTGTGGTGATTCATATCATCATACACGTGATGACGTGCGCAAAGAACCTGGACCTCGTCCCCTTGCTCCAGTCTTCTATGTCACCTGTACTTTTGTCATCGGTGACAGTTACAATTTGTTGCCCATTTTTTAACAAAGACACTCGTTTAGCTTGTGAATCTATACCAAAGGCGGTAAACCTGAAATAGTATACTCCCTTTACAGGTGCTTTGAAAATGCCTGTTGCTAGACTATATGCATCCCCGACATTAGTAAAGACACTTTGGAACACCAGGTTGGTGTCCCCGGGGAAGGGTCCAAACTTTTTATAACCGGAGGAATACAAAGAGGCTGAGAACGCCACTTACGGCTGGTTTCTGACCTCCGCACTCAGCTGTTGTACTGTGGAATCCAACCCAGACATAACAGACCTCTGCTGGACAAGAGGTCCTCTCAGTTCCTCGATGACTGATTTCTGCTGAGTCAAGATAGAAGCCTGCTCGATCACCACACTTCTCAAGTCCTGAATCATCCCCTCGCTGTCCGCCACACACACACACACACACACACTCACACACACACACACACACACATACAAGAGAGTGGACGTGGCAGACTGGGCATGCTAAACACTGCTTGCCATAGAGTGAAATTAAATGTGTGTTTGTGTTTGTGTGTGTGTTTGTGTGTTTCGCCAATGCTTCATTTTAGAGAGAGAAAGAGAGAGTGAGAGAGAGAGAGCGAAATGAGCACATAGTGATAAAATATGCTGTCAAAAAAACACACATAAAAACAGACGCAGACAACACCCGCACATGCACGTACACACACACACACACACACACACACACACACACACATACACATACACATACACATACACATACACACAAACAAACACACACTCACACACACACACACACATACACACACACACACACATAGTAATGAGGCCTTTACTGAATGTTTGTTTGTTTTAAGAGCCTCAAAGGACTGTGGAAGACAGACTACAGTGGATTAGAATAGATGGAGAAAGAGTGAGAGAGAGACAGGGAGAGAGAGAGAGAGACAGAGAGTTGGAGAGAGGGAGAGAAAGAGGACATTTGAAAGGGAAGTTAGTTTCTGGGGCACATTAACACTTCTCTCCTGCTGATGTTTGAGGCTACAGGGTCAATCCCCCCCCCCCCCCCCCCCCCCAATAGCTGATGGCCCGCAAAACTAGGGCATCTAAACACACTTGGCCTTATTCTGGAAGGACTTTGCAAGAAAGACAAACAGTGGGAAAGTTTTTGATGTCAAACCACCCCTCAACACCTTTCACAGCAGGAAACACACACACACACACACACACACACACACACACACACACACACACACACACACGCACACACACACACACACACAATGTAAAATGAGCACAGTTATTTTATGACAGGTAAACATAACGTAACTGGAGCCTCCATGCTGACACAGAGGCCTGAGAATGGGATGCTGCTCAGGGGAGGTCACACACTCTAAAATCCCCCCAGCTTATGGTTATAAAGCCTATGGATGTTTACAGCTGAAGCCAAAGATAGACTTGCACTGGATTTACACACACACACACCTTACAATCGTCTTGCCCCCAGTCCTATAGATAGAGTGTCTGAATGTATTTACATGCTATTTTAGGAATTGCCTAAATACTATAACAGACACTTTATGTGTGAGACTGAGCCTGAGATGTGTTGGAGGATGTCAGTCAGTGTGAATATAAGAAAAGATTGAAAATGTTATCTTTTCAGAAACATGTATTTAATACATATCACACATATTAAATTACACATTTAGTTACATACATTAAAGTATTTATATGTCAAGGTATTCACCAGCAATTTTACAGACACAAAAAATCCAACCGCAATTGATTTGGAACATGTTGTTTTTTCCTTCTAACTGGCTGAAAAGCAGATAGCCACTGAACGTTGTGAAGTGGTATGTATCATCATACAGTGTGTGTTGGGTTTGTGGACTGCCACTGAGAACAAGGTAGACCTGATCCCACTTCTTCAGCGAAAGCACAGCCCCTTTGGTTGCACTATCTTCATTGTCTCACACATATTGAATTACACATTTAAGGTAGTTACATACATAAAAGTATTTATATGTCAAGGCATTCACCAACAATTTTACACAAACAAAAAAATCCAACGGCATCAATTTACAATTTATGGATTTTTTTGGGAACATCTTGGTTTTTCCTTCTAACTTTGGCTGAAAAGCAGATAGCCACTGAACGTTGTGAAGTGGTATGCATCATCATACAGTGTGTGTCTGGCTTTGGGACTGCCACTGAGAACAAGGTAGACCTGATCCCACTTCTTCAGCGAAAGCACAGCCCCGTTGGTAGCACTGTCTTCATTGTCTTTCTGATCAGTGACAGATGCAATATTCTGTCCATTCTTACGCAAGTACACTCTTTTAGACGTTCCTGCGGTAAAAGCTGTGAAAGTGACATAATACACACCTGTAACGGGTGCAGTGAAGATACCCGTGGCGGAGTTGTACGCATTTCCAATGTTAGTCAGAACCCTGCGGAACACCACAGTTTTGTCTGAGGAAAAGGGCCCGAGAACCTTATTGCCCGAGGAATACAGTGAGGCCGAGAATGCGACCTGCGGCCGGTTCCGTAGCTCAGTTTCCAACTGCTGCACAGTCGAAGTCAATACGGACACAGCAGAAGTTAACCGGGCCTGCTTGGCTTTCTCTTCCTCTATGGTGGCTTGCTGCTGGGTCAGAAGCGACGCTTGCTCCCTCACAACGGCTCTGAGCTCCATCATGGTGCTGTCCTGTTCCTCAGCCCTCCTCTCGCCGGCCGCCAGCCGCAACTCCATGGCGCCCAGTTTGACCAACAACTGGCACATGTCAGGGTGGCACATCTTGGAAGATGGTTTGTTGTTCTCGACTGGATCAGCCACTCCACTGTCCCTACTCTGTAGAGGTACGTAGTTGTCACTCTTCTGCTGAGGGTCTGTCATGCCAGTGGCAGCAGAGCCACACAAGAATGCCAATACTGTGATTATCTTCATGCTCACACACGGTCTCCAACTATCCAAGTGTCTGACTGCAGTTAAAGTCATTATTTATATCCTTTGCTGAAGTTAATCATTATAAGGCTTTATAATGTTTTGATTTCTGGGAAGAGAAAAAATAACTTTACACTGAGTACAACCTTTTATTTGGTAAATAATAAAACCCTATCTGGGTATGGGTTCATGAAACACAACAGTATTTAACTGTAGACTTGTATGAGCACACATGTAATGCTAGACTTGTACGTGCTCACGTGTGAAGAGAAGTTATTTTTTAGGGATACCGGGAAGCACAGAGAAAAAAAAAATCTTATCTTTATAAGCAAGAGCAGTAAAGGCCTGCAAGTCCTTCACATGAAGATAGAGCCTGTTATAGTAAAAAGTCGTAAGCCAAACATGTGAGTTAAATCTATTGTGCTGTAATGTGCTATAAGTAATCTATGACTATTTATGATGCTTCTCTCTAACAACAGAACAACAACCATTTCCTCTGCTTTCGAAAAACAATCATGATACACTTCAATTAGCCTACACAAACCCAGTCACTTTCACTCACTCATTCACTCACTCACAGGCTCACACACACACACACACACACACACACACACACACACACACACACACACACACACAGGCCCAATCCCAAAGTCTGGACTCACAGACTCACAGACTGCTGCGCGTTCTCGCTTAGGGTTGTCCCAATTCACGCATTTCGCATTTCAAAGGCTGTGAGGGTTTGAATACATACTTACCGAGCCCTTTCCGTGAGTCTGCATCAGTGCAGACTTCACCAAAGGGATTACCCACAGTTCAAAGCGTTGTGACGTTTACCTCAGAGACCATAGGGAAATCGGAAAATTACAAAGGTAAAGAACTGCACGGCACACCACCAGCTTGCAAAACAAGAGTTTTGAAAAAATGTGGAGTCAGGCAGCCGTCTCCTGTGCCACACACACACACACACACACACACACACAGACAGACAGAGACGCACGCACACATACAGAGACAGAGACGCACACATGCACGCACTTGTCATAAACTGCAAAACCTGTTTTGTCAAATGTCTTTTGTGTTGAGTACATTAGTGTGTATCTGATTGAAACATAATCAGATCATATGATGGATTTGTTATTGTATGACTTGATAAAAAAGTTGTATAGTTTTCACTGAAGTGTTTCATTTTGCAAAAGAGATACAGAATTCTACTAATTGGGTGTGGTGTTGTGTTAATTGTGTGTAGTGTTTTGAAAAAAGGGCCCTGTTTTCAAAATTGTACTTAAGCAATCATAATAAAAATACAATACACATTCGCAGTACAGTATTTACATTTTATATTTCATTTTTTAATTAAAAATGAACGTCAGCAGTTATATTTCAAATCATTCACCAGCAATTTACACACACATACAGTACACACACACAAAACATCCAACAATGTATGGATGTTTAAGAAAAACAAACTGTTTTTTGCTCTCTAACTTTGGCTGAAGAGTGTAGATAACCACTGAACATTGTAAACTTCTTGAGTGTAATCACAGCCCCATTGGAAATGCTGTCTTCATTGACTTTGTGATGAGTGAAAGATACACAGTATTTTACTACTCCTTTGCCCAAGTTAATCATTATGAGGCTTTATAATGTTTTGATTCCTAAGACGGAAAAAACTAAATATATGCAGTATACAGCCTTTTCTTTGGTAACTAATAAAAACATATCTGGGTCCAGATAAATAAAAGTCTTCTCTTTATAAGCAAGAATAATAAAGGCCTACAAATCATTCACACAGAGCACGCACAAACACAAGCACACACACACACACACACACACACACACAGTCTTTGATTCCTCCTTTGCCCAAGTTAATCATCACAAGGCTTTATAATGTTTTGATTCCTAAGCAGGCAATAATAAATATACACAGTATACAGCCTTTTCTTTGGTGACTAATAAAACCATCTAAGTAACCATCTAAGGGTCTAAGTAATAATTGTGATTACAACACATGAAACATGAAATTTAACTGCAAATTTGTGCATGCACTCATGTAATGCTAGACTGGTACATGCTGACCTGTCTGCTCTTGGAGGAAGAGAAGTTATTTTTTATGAAATCTCAGGAAGCAGAGATAAATAAACGTCTTATCTTTATAAGCAAGAGAAATTAAGGCCTGCAAATTATTCACACGAATATCAAGCATGTTGTAGTAAGTCATAAGTCAAAAATGTGAGTCAAATCTATTGTGTAGTAATGTGCTATTAGTAAACCATGACTATTTATGATGCTTCTCTCTAACACCAGAAAAACTTGGTGGCTTCAGTGTTGTGTGGGTGTGACAACCATACAATTTCCCCTGTCTTGGAAAAGCAATTATGATACACTTCAATTAGCCTACTGAAGCCTGTGATTTTCTGCTGAAGCTAAAGACATAGAGATAGATGCTCACTCTCTCTCTCTCTCTCTCACACACACACACACACACACACAAACACACACACACACACCTCCCCTACATTAACCCCCACTGTTCATCAGTATGTGTCTAAAATAAAATTGTGTCCTTAAGCTATGACATCAGAGAATTCTCAGAAACTCTTCATTCAATGACCCCCCCCCCCTCCCCTCTCTCTCTCTTTCCCCCATTTACCACACACACACACACACACACACGCACAAAATAAATTCAAACTGACAGCTAGACAGGATGAGCCACACAACTGACGTGAAACTTCCACAAACCACAGCTCTCCCGGTCTGACCCACCCAGGCAGAAGAGAGGGCCAGAGAGAGAGGTGTCAGGCAGAGGGCAAGGGGTTCAGGGGGAAGACGTAAAGTCACTACATCTCCTGACTCAGATGTGTAAGTAGTCTTTAACCGCCCACACACACAGGTGCAGGCCTGAACACATACATGTACACTCGTACACTCACACGGTCACACATAAATCACACACATTCTCATTTTCTCTCACACACACACACACACACACACACACACACACACAGGGTGAGGATTTAAAGACCTCGAGGCTGTGTGTGGTGCGTTTTCCCTGCAGACGCTGTTAGTGTACTTATTCCTCTGCAAGACTATACTGTAAACTGGTCCATTTCCCCGCCTACATTTGACACCCACATTGTTTACTGAGCCATGCCACTGCTTACAAAACCATTCAGGCCAGTCCAACATCAGGCACTACCCAGTTTCTGGGAAAAAATATAGATGTCCCATTGAAAACAGCCAGTGTGTGTGTGTGTGTGTGTGTGTGTGTGTGTGTGTGTGTTTGAGTGAGAGTAAGTGAGTGAGTTTGAGAGAGTGAGTGAGCATCTATCTCTATAGTTGCTTTCAGACCTATGTGTAAGTTCGGAGGTTCTGCGGATGTTAAGCGGTTTGGCCGTATATCTGAACAACATAAATGGTCATTTGGAAGTCCAAACTTAGCCGGCTGTTCTACTCCTCCCCTTCTAGTATTTCAGACGGACTTTATGTAAATGAGCTTGTGTCTGAACGAAGCGAAGAACATGCGAAGATTCTGTTCATGTGCGTGTTCAACCACGTTCAACCTGTTCAAACACACAGAGATTCTGTTAATGTGTGTCGGCGTCGTTTAAACATATGACCGCATAATGTCCGCAGGTTAGCATCATGTGTGAATCACCCGAGGGGTCGGACCTCCGTTTTACAAAGATCTGCATATATTGCGGAGGTTGTGTCTGAAAGCAGCTTATGTCTTACGCTTCAGCAGAAAATCACAGGCTTCTGTAGGCTAATTGAATCATTGCTTTTTAAAGCAACACCAAAGAGTTTTTTGTACCTTAAAATAATGTTTCCTAAATTGTTTCAGTGGTTCATCAACTTGTAACAGGGTGACCGGCACTTCTGCATTCGCTTCGCAGCCCTCTATCGGCTATAACCGCACTATGTAAGTTTGCCAGATCGGGTAGCGGATCTGTAGTTCGATGGAATGAGACATAAGAAACTACAAATTTGACTTGTGTTTGATGTCGCAATACATCGTACTGTAAGGAGTCCTAATGTTTCTATACTGATCAAACTCCTGATCATGTGAACTGTTGATTAATCACTCTACCACATGATGGTATGACCTCATGGTGGGCCCATTGTCACATATGGCTGCTACAACAACTTTTGATTATATCTATAACCTTTGCCTTTTTTACAGGAGAAACTAACTAGGAAGCAGGAAATGTAATTAATGTGTACATTGTCATGTCTTGATTAATTCACTCTCACTACAACAATGGTCTCAAGTCACATCAAAGTACTCTCAAAGCAGCTGACCTCCAACCATGTGATCCCAAATCAGCTGACCTCCAATCATGTGATCCATATCAATGTAACCAACCACAAACTAGGTAAACTATTTAAGTGAGGTTCACAGAGCATTCTAGGAGCCATTCTGTAGTCAGAATCTCCCGCACCACTAAGGTGTGTAGTCATCATCCTCTGAGCTGGTATGTTCATTCTCTGATTGTTTCATATGGTTTTCTAAATGTTCCTTTAACCTGTTTTCGTAACTTTCACATTATTCATTTAGATGTACTTTCTATAATGTATTGGATGAATAGCTTGTACCTGACAAATAAATTGTTATGCTTTGACCCGCATTGTTTTCTAGCATTTCTTTAGATATCCCTCAACGTTTAAGATGTGCCAGGAGGAACGGCTAGGATTAGTCTCCAGGGCCGTGGGGGCTAAATCAGTGAAAGTGTAGGCATGCTACCTGGAGAACTGGCCATCGTATTATACTGTGGTGGGTCACTGATTTTATTAGTAGTCTGGGATTAGACAGCTAACCTTAGCACACCCTGAACCCTCTGTAGCTTCGGTAAGATGTTCTGTCCAGATAAGTATAGTGGTCCAGGTCAGCACTATAGCCTCTGACCGACTTTCACACTAGGATCATTACTCAAGTAAAGGTGCCTCCCGAATTAATCGGCCGAGGAGGGCCTCGCACACTATTCTTGGGGAAGATGCGTCTAATTAAATAGCTAGAAGGCATTCTTGTAACAGTATCGTGGGTAGGCCTACATCGGCCTACTATGGATAGTAATATTACTTTGACTGAAACTTCTCCATATCTAGCGGGGTCAGAATCATTAGGTTAACAGGGGTTCTATAATCAATTGTTATTTCCAACAGCGCGCGGACAGCTTCACGATTTCCTTCGGCCACTCCCAGTTCCCTCATTGGTCCTGATGAGTGACGTCTTACAGTACTTTCATAAATCATGCAACATATTCTACCTTGTCTGTGGACATCGTTATTTGCAAAGCCGGTGCTGGATAAACAAATAGCGTGCGTGCGACAGAGGGAAAGTTCTTTGGTGTTGCTTTAAAGACAAAGGAAATTGTGTGGTTGTCACCCATAAAACACAGCAGCCAACAAGTTTTCTGTTAGAGAAAGGCATTGTAAATAGTCATGGATTACTAATAGCACATTACAGCACAATAGATTTGAGTCACGTGTTTGGCTTACGGCTTTTTACTATAACATGCTTGATCTTCTTGTGTAGGATTTGCAGGCCTTTATTTCTCTTGCTTATAAAGAGAAGACCTTTATTTATCAGTGTTTCCTGAGATCCCTAAAGTCAGCATATACCAGTCTAGCATTACATGAGTGCATGCACAAATATGCAGTTAAATAAAGTTGTGTTTCATGTGTGGTAATAACAATTATTACTTAGACCCTGGACCCAGATATGGTTTTATTAGTTACCAAATAAAAGGATGTATACTGTGAATATTTATTATTACCTTCTTAGGAATCAAAACATTATGAAGCCTTATAATGATTAACTTGGACAGAGGCCTAATCAAAGACTGTGTAATTGCGTACTGATGGACAGAATATTGCATCTGTCACTGATCAGAAAGAAAACTAATGGGCTCCTTACACCAATCAACATTGACACGATTTGGGAAAGTTTCCTAGAAGATTGGAGTCTTTTGAGTAAAGCTTGAATGGGGGCCATTAGTTAAAAGATTACAATCTTTCAAGAATCTTTCCCAATTCTTGTCAAAGTTGTTTGGTGTAAGGTGGCCATTAGACAGTGCTACTAATGGGGCTATGTTTAAGCTCAAGAAGTTTACAATGTCCAGTGGTTATCTGCTCTTCAGTCAAGAGGGGGGAAAACATTTTTAAACATCCATACATTGTTGGATGTTTTGTGTGTGTGTGTGTGTGTGTGTGTGTGTGTGTGTGTGTAAATTGCTGGTGAATGCCTTGAAATATAACTGCTGAGGTCAATTTTAAATTGAAAAATGTGTGTGTGTGTGTGTGTGTGTGTGTCTGTTTGTGTGTGTGTTTCTTAAGTGCATTAATTTCCTTCTTAACATAAAGTATCGTGAACATTTAGCTATGAGGAACATTAAGGTATGAAGAACTTGGCCAAAACCCAATCAGCTGAGCTGACCACCCAGAGGCTGTGGCATTGTGGGATACCGCTAGACCTCCGGATGGGTGCCTCATGTTTGTGCAGGATACTGACCTCTTTTGACCCCTACCTCCCAAAGTGTGCCCAACTAGATTTAAATGTGACTTCAAGATGGCCACAGGGCAAAACTACCCTTTGATTTGGATAGTCTTGTAAAGGTTGAGTGTCTGGCAGAGACTTTTGTCCCAATGTAACGTACAAATACTATGTTTAAACACATATATATACACACACACAAACACACACACACACACACACACACACACAGACACACACAGACACAGGGTGAGGATTTAAAGACCTCAAGGCTGTGTGCATTTTACTTTCAGATGCTACTGTGATGTGAAAGATAGCAGGCCTTAAAGGTGAGATAAAAGTATTCATGTACGCATAGTTAAACACTAACTCACTTACGGATGAAAATGTGCACCATAAGTAGTTTTGAATAAAACGCGTCTGGGAAAAGAATAACTCTAAATGTCAGCGCTTAAAATTCACCAAACAAGTCATCTGCTCAACAATTAGACAGCTACTGAAACATACAGCCTCACTTCTTTTGCAAGTCATTGTAGAGGAAAGGGTGTGATGCATATGTTAATAGATGGTGAATATTTGTACGAGCACTGCACTCCGTCCAATCCATTTCCCGCAGACACTGTCTACTTAATAGATTACCGTAAAAAAGTTGATTCATAAAAGCCCAGGCTTTTATTTGCTTCAG
>NC_055978.1:6616190-6621190 GCF_018492685.1 Alosa sapidissima | reverse complement strand
CCTGCATCCCCGGTGGCACACATGTAGGCCTTACAAGGCATGAGTGTTAACAGGGTGTGTGTAACACAGTGTGTGTGTGTGTGTTGACAGAGAGAGAGAGAGAGAGAGAGAGAGAGAGAGAGAGAGAGAATGAGAGTAATGTGTGTGTTAGTGTGTTTGATATTGGCTGGGCTTTTGTGTACAAATGCCTATAAGTGTCTGTATGTATGAGAGGAAGGGAAGGAAAGACGATTAGTATGTATGTCTGTGTATTTGTCCTACGCACCTATAAGTCTGTGTATTCAGTATGCGTATGTGAGTGGCTGGAATGTTAAATGTGTGTGTTTAATTTGTGTAAGGTTGCGGTTGCATATGTGTGTGTGTGTGTGTTTGTGTGTGTGTGTGTCTGTGTGTGTTTGTGTGTGTGTGTGTGTGTGTATGTGTGCGTGTTTGTGTGTGTACTCCACATAAATCTGGGGTCTCATAAATCCTGCTCTGGGAACTGTGCCCCACACCCCCAGCGCTAACAGGTGTCGAGAGCCGTCCAGGTGCGCCGCCGAGGGGAGCGTTGTAGCCGTGGTAATGACAAGGGGAGATAAGGAGGCCAGTAACCGTGGGTTACGAGAGCCATGCTGAGTGAGGTTTAGAGAGCACACAGACTCGCACGCACACACGCACACACACACACACACACTGAGATTTGTATATTCCCAGATACTGTGGTGCTGTGGTCTTTAAAAAAAAAAAAAAAGAAGCTGAAACAAATTCACACATCTGGTAAACTGATATTTCGGTGTTCAGGTAAAAAGTAAAGTTATGCAACTTAAGCACACACACAAACACACACACACACAGTATGTAATACAGTATATGTCTCATCTATCAATCTATCAATCATACTTCATGGCAGGTCCTTATTTGGAGTGTAAAGGTGTCAATTAATTTCATGCCAGTTCCTCCTTATGTAACTGTTCACACATACACACACACACTAACGCACACATACAAACATAGAGATAGAGAGAGAGAGAGAAACTTTACCACTACTATTTACATGGGTACTTTTTCCACAGATGTGTTGGAATGTCCTGGAGATTTACTACAGGGGATAAATCTTCTTTATCTTGATGTAGTGGATGAGGCTGGAAGCAGATTGGTACATCTGAATGAGAACACTGTCATCCAGGACTGAAATGGCCATACATCCAACACAGCCACTTAAGAGTGGCAATATGATCCTCTGCTGTCATTAGTCTTTTTTGAAGATATTTCCTTTTTTGTATTTATAGGACAGTAGAGAATGACAGGAAGTGAATGGGAGAGAGAGCAGGGGTGGGATCCGGAAATGACCCACGGGGCGGGAATCAAACCCGGGTCACCAGCGTACGGTGCTGGTGCCCAAGCCAGTTGCGCCACAGCTGGGCAATGTTTTGTTGTTTTTTTTAAGTTTTTTTTTTAACATTAATTTATGTTGTGTACAGTCTTTCACCTGAACAAAATGACTGTAGGATGACATTTCATCCAGAGCTCTATTATGGGTGCACTGCACTGCGAATCCTACACAGTGTTTCATCAACCAAACCGAATCCTTCACAGTGTTTCATCAACCAAACCGAATCCTACACAGTGTTTCATCAACCAAACCGAATCCTACACAGTGTTTCCACCACTGCTAGAATATTATATCAATTAGACCTCAATTAGACCTACACACCACCAAGACGGTCATAGTGACAGTTAATTAACACAACAGAAAAAACATAAATAATCCTGTCTATAATGTGACCAATTCAAGTACTGCAACAATCATGATTTGTTTTTGTTTTTTCAGTTTCACAGCTTTTGGTGGTGTTTACTGCAATTATGCATGCATCACCGAAATGACTGGGATTCGGGATTAGGTTTCGAATTCGGCCAAATCTTAAATAATGGCTGTGTTATTCGGCAGAACCTTAAAAATCAGGATTAGCGTTTAACAACAACAACAGCAACCCTTGTGTGTGTGTGTGTGTGTGTGTGTATGTGTGTTTGTGTGTGTGTGTGTGTGTGTGTGTGTGTGTGTGTGTGTGTGTGTGTGTGTGTTAGGCTGTTAAGACAAATCCACGAACAGTAGTCTGTTCCGGTATGTATTCTGACATCTAAGGTTGTACTGGATTTCAATGTTCTTCGGAGGCTGTCCTCGATTAGCTGTCATGACAAGGCAAAACCCAAACACTTTTTTAGACCGGTTGTTTTCCCTCTCTCGCTATATAGTTGCCATGACAGCAGTGTATGTATGTGTGTGTTTGTGAGTGAGAGGGATGTGAAGGGGACAAAAACACACTCGATCTCCTTCCATCGCTTGTCCGGATTCCGCTGCGAGTCTGTAAACAATCATCGCTGAAAATGCACACACTGAAAGACGTGCTTTAGAGATGCCACAGCGATGTTCACTGTGTTCTCCACGCTGACCAGCGTTGCCATAACACCGTTGGAACACTGGCACGAGGGTCGGATTCCGGTTCTAGAATCTGATCCAGGAACAGAGCGAAGTGGCTTCTGTCAGCAGAATGCAGCTGCTGTCTCCTCAAGTGGCACACGCACTCCGGAATACCCAACTCGTTCTGCGGCCGAGGGGAGTCACGCGAAAGCAGGAGAGAGCTCATCTGCTGTCCTAATGGTGGGGAAGCAGTTTTTTTCTCTCAAGACATAGTTACCATGACAGTGTGTTTGTGTGTGTGTGTGTGTGTGTGTGTGTGTGTGTGTGTGTGTGTGTGTGTGTGTGTGTGTGTGTATGTGTGTGTGTATGTGCGCACACACGTACGTGAGTGTGCGTGTGTAAGAGACAGTGAGTGTGCGTGTGAGTGCATGATACAGAGAGAAAGACAGAGAGGCAAATACACACTCAAGCTCCCTTCCTGCTCTGGAAAACAAGAGTAAGGCATTATCATCATAACGTCCTCAGGACAGAGGAGGACCAGGCTCAAACGTTTTTGGTTATCCAGGAAAAAAGATGCATACGTGTTTTCATTCATTTAGATGAGAACCAGAATGCACAAAACTAGATTCTCTGATGAGAACTGTGCTTTAGTTATCAACACGTATTGCATAACAACGTTCACTTGCTTGCTCCAGAAAACCAGAGTGTGTCTGGCATGTTCATAATCATAATTTCACAAAAAAAAAACGAGAACAAGACCAAATCACTGCTTTAGATATCAAGAACAGTTATATAATTATCCTTTCACTTGCTCACACACTCATCAAGCATCCACTCACTCACTCACTCACACACTCACTCACTCACTCACTCACTCCATGTGTGCATACAGTATGTGCTCCTGGCCTGTATTTAGCCTCAGAGGATAACAGTGCCCTTTCCATTGTCATTATGTTCAGTTGGGTGGGTGGGGGGTCCCTCTGTTAGGTATCTTGCTTCCCTGACTGATAGCACTCTGGACAATTGCTTGCGCTGTCCATGCCAAAAAGTTCAGTTCACACAGACACGCTGACACCGTCTAGACAGAGGATACTAGGTCAGCACTGCAAGGGTGGCAAGCTTTCAGAGGAGCACGATAACTTTGTCATTATTATTATTTATAATTTGTACATGCTTTCAGAGTAGCATGATAACTTTGTCTTGATTATTATTTTTTACATGCTTTCAGAGGATCACGATAACTTTGTCTTGATTATTATTATTTTTTACATGCTTTCAGAGGATCACGATAACTTTGTTTTGATTATTATTATTTTTTACATGCTTTCAGAGGATCACAATAACTTTGTCTTATTTATTATTATTATTTTCACATGTGTTAATAGTTTCATTTTTTTCTACTTATTTGCAACACATTCACATGATTTTTTGTAGATTATACTGGGTATGGTATTATTATTTTCTCAATTGTCAAATTGTCAAATTATTCATTGTCCTTCTGCGCAAAATGTCTTTTTCCTTTCTTTGGCCAGTGAAAAAGCCATACAAATGAAAAGTGTGCAAAAACCGCGTTTGTTCATAATGTTAAAAAGGAAAAAAAAAACGTATGATTTGCAGTCATCACAAACAACTTATTTAATGGCTATCTGACATATTGAAGGATAAAATATACATATATTTGTTAAAATATTGCAAATAAACGGACAACTATGTATGAGTTACCATAGGAAATGAATGCGGGTCATTTATGGCCCATGTTACGCATTAGAAGGGTTAAGCCTAGCTTGCACATTAAAGGGTTAAGAACATTGTTTTCTTTCTTTCTTACCGAACAGGACTACTTATCCCTATTTAGTACAACAGTCTGCGAAAAGCAACAGACAAGCGGGTTCTGGTAGTGAACCTGCCTATGACTGTAAAAAACTCAATGACAAAACAACTTAATCTTTGACCTCTGTGAACTTTGACCCTGTCTGTCCGACTTCTGCCCCAGTCTCTCAGCAGGAGAGGGATTATGTCATTCCAGCAGAATGAGCCCTAGGCCCTGTGTGTGTATGTGTGTATCTGTGTGTCTGTGTGAGTGTGTGTGTGACCTTCAGTCCTCCCACGCACTGGCCCACCTGTGTGTGTGAGCAGTTTCTTGCAAGACCTCCCTAATGCCCACACACATGCACACACAGTGGGTGGACAGCTCACACGTCACACGCACACACACACACACACACACACACACACACACACACACACACACTGGGTGTGGGAGTCCAAATTCACAGCGCTGATCTCACACAACCCTTATCCCTCCTCTTCACCAACAACAGACAACTGCTCCTGTCCAAAAAGAATCTTTGACCATCCTCTCCTGGCCAGTGGCAGACAGTGACCCTGGGAAATGTGGTGATGACTTTTACTGAAGAACACACAGGCCTACCACCACCTGCAAGTCCCAAATCCTAACTAACATCTGTTCTGAAACACAGCGTCTGCTCAGGGCATGTATTAGAACCATGTCCCAGCAGTTATTTATGAGTTCCCTAATTTAGAGAGTAGTGAGAGAGAGAGAGAGAGAGAGAGAGAGAGAGAGAGAGAGAGAGAGAGAGTG
>NC_055978.1:6603690-6611190 GCF_018492685.1 Alosa sapidissima | reverse complement strand
ATATATATATATATATACACACACACACAGTATATATACATAGAAATATAATGGATAATTATATATATATATATATATATATATATATATATATATATATACATTCATAATGGATTACCAGCAACATTGTTATGCGGCAATCAAAGTATCTTATATTGTCTAATGAAAATGGCAGAGGCATATCAACACAGTGTTTCCATATACATTTGTTAAAAATGAACATGTGTGAGCTTTGCAGACTACACAGATCTGTATGCGTCCATCCTTTGTGCAGCCTTGCTGTGCTGAGCCGCTTTGTTGTTCTTATTATTGTTGTATTGTTGTATTATTGTTGTTTTTCGCAGCTTTGTTCTTATTATTTCATTGTATACATACTGTAAATTGATTTAATTGTATTGTATGTGTAACCCGCACGACGAGGGAAAGGCCTGTGCTTGTGCGGGAACAGTCTAGTTCTAAGCTCTAGGTTCAAGAGGAGACTGGTTTAGGTTATTGCTAGATCACAGTTCAATGACTCACCCCAAGACAACACACCACTCTCAAAGATTCTTCTTTAAATACAAAATATATGTATTTTAACATTCAAATATCATTCAATTCACTCTATGCAATCATATATTATTCTATTCTAAGGTATCAGTGGAAATATAAAAAACTATTGTGATATATATATTAACTATTTCATTTGATTGCATATATTATTGATATTCTATTTAAGATCTATTTAGAGTCTATTTAAACCCTATTTGATATACCCTTTATTTATTGATCTATTTTAATCGTTATATGTTATACTATTTTATTTGACTCTATATTCAATTTATTACTATTGCTACTTATTTGATTTATATTTATGATGTCAAATCACTTTTCCTTATACAATAAAAACAATTCTTAACATATAACTATAATATCAGTTTATCAGAAGTGCCGGCACTTAGGTAACTTTTCAATAAATAATTCCCTTGAGGTCTCTGAACTTAAAATAACAAAATAAACATAAACCCCAAAAATAAAAGAGAGTGCACTCAAAATAAATAATTAAATAAAAAATAGTGGTGGATGTAATTCCTTAATGTCACAGTCCGTGGGTGTGGGTGTATTTGCCCAGATCCTACCACAGTCACTGGGTGGAAAGTGGATGAAGGCGGGGGTTCAATTTCTGGGAATATTGCAAGGAAGAATGGCGATGAGGATGGTCCAGGGAAGGGTATCACAGCAGGGAATTCGAGTTATCCAAGGCGTAGACACAAATGGTCCAGGGAAGGGTATCACAGCAGGGAATTCGAGGTATCCAAGGCGTAGGTCGAGGAGTGGTTGAAGGGGTAATCAAAAAAACAGTCAGGATTCAAGTGATTAATACGTTTCCATCTGTTACGATGGTCCAACGAGGTCTTTGTTCAGGAAGTGGTTTATCAGGATTGAAGCTTTTCGGTCAAAAGAAATGTGTTTGATTTCTTTTTGGTCAATATTATTCTTGTTTTGATTAATATTCTTCTTCTTTCTTTCTGTATCGTTAGTTATCCGTTCCGACGTCTGTCTCTAATTTGTAGTAGCAGTTGTTTATTTTTATTTGATTGTTTGAACCTGTCTCGTGTGCCCTCTAGGGGTCACCAAAGAATTATTGGTACATCACAATGGGCAAGTTGGCTATCCATATGGGTTACATATGCATTAGTCTTGTCAGTTCACAAAACTTCAATCTTTCTTTCAATCTTTTTTTTGTCCCTTTTTTCCACTGGACTGAGCTATTACCTTCTTGTATAAAACAACTACCACCAACATGGTTATGTGGCAATAAAGGTATCTTATCTGATCTGATCGTATGTTCATTTATAAAAGTACCCTATCAAAATCAACAGTCATCATATCATCATGTCTTATGCAACATGTGTGAGTTTTGCAGACTACAGAGGTCCATCATTTTGCAACCTTGCACTGAACAAGCTTTGAGTTGGACACTGAAGGTATGTTTTTTATGATGTTTGATCATGGGAGGTTTCTGTCTGTCTGAGACTGAGAGCATGTTGGTTTCCTGAGAAGAGTACACGCAATGCAAGCCTGTAATTAGTGCGTCCACAAAACTTGTGTTTAAATAGGTCTTTGCCGATGCTTGGGAACTTGATCTGGATCGTTAGTCTCTCATCTCGGAGGCAACAATTTGAGAATTAAACTAAATAAAAAAAAAACATAAATGACCTAATTATCTGCATCCTCCGTCTGTAACTGGGTTAACAGGCCACTGTCGTTGAGCTATCCCCTTCACCACTGAAACTGTCTTCGTTGACTAACTCTCCACAGTCTTTGAGGCTAAATTTAACACTGGGCATTTCTATTTAGAAAAAAGAAGAAATATTCAAACAGCGCTCTCACTGGTGTCTCTCTATGTAGGTTGAGACCCAAAAATGGGTCGGTCGGAACCACTGACAGCAAGACAGAGAGGACGCCTGCAACTACAACGAGTTACATCTTATCCGATTTGCTAACACACGCTTATCATTATTGGTTCCTTTATTGCAGTTTGCCCAGATTGCAGAACACGCACTTATCATTATCAGCATCTTTAGCAAGACAACCCATAGCCTTACCTCAGTTCTTAAGAACCAAGAGTATGCACTTTGCTAAACACAAAAAATTTGCTCTTGTGACTATTGTTTGAAAATGCAAGAATAGTGTGTACAGGTGTGTACTTTCCAAACAAAGATTTTTCCAAGGGCCCTTCTCTCATAAGTTTAAGGTCATGTCTAATGTGGCACTATATTGACACCTAGTGGATTGGAAAGGGAATGCATCAGTATCAGTCCAAAAGTCAGCCTCTCAGATATCAGTAAACCATTTAAGTAGAGGTCAGTAGTCCTTGAGGGTGTTTCAATGAGAATATTTTTCAATGTTTCAATGAGAATATTTTCAATGAGACAATGGGTGTTTCAATGAGAATATTTTAAGATGATCAGTAGGTAGGGATTCATTTTACTCTACCTCCTGTTCTCTCTCCTTTAAGAGGTGTAAATCAGTAATGATCTGATGTATGTAATTAAATACGCTTTAGCTATGTAACATAATAATTATAACTCTATTGCACTGACACACACACACACACACACACACACACAGACACACACGCAGAGAGAGAGAGGGAGAGAGAGAGAAGTGTGTGCACACACACGCGCACGTACACACACACACATACACACACACACACAGACACACAGGAACACACACACACACACACACACACACACACACACACACACACACACACACACATGCACACACAGCCACAATGTACAAACACGGTGTTATTGCCAGCATTTCCCTCATGGCCCACAGACAAGTAGACTTCTTACTGCCAAATGTCATTACTAATCTATGGAAATGTACCCTTTTATGTTTCAGTGGTAGCAGCAGGGAAAGGTTACAGACCTCGGAGAAGATCGCGTTCCATCCCCTCCGGCTTAAGAAGAATGTCACTCTCTCAGAGAGGGGTCTTTGGGAGGAGTACACATACACAAACACACACACACACACACACACACACACACACACACACACACACACATACACGGAAATACACACTATCATTCTTGAGTGGGTGGGGGGCTTCATAGACCTACTTCTCATCACTCATGTTATCCAAACTCTCTCTCTCAAGATTGGAGCAAGATTGGTGTCGTGAAGCCTTGCGCACACGCATTTCAGCCGAAATAGATGCCTGATAAGTGCCCAAAAAGCGTTGCAATATGGCCACCGAGTGGAGGGACTTGCCTAAAAGGACTTTAGTATAACCTCATTACCTCTCTTAATCTTAAAGGGAAAGTCTGGTCTAACAACAATCTTAAGTATAAGTATGCTCTTTTTCCCATGAGGGAAATTTGGTCTCTGCATTTATTCCAATCCGTGAATTAGTGAAACACACACAGCACACAGTGAGGTGAAGCATACACTAATCCCAGCGCAGTGAGCTGCCTGTAACAACAGTGGCGCTCGGGGAGCAGTGAGGGGCCTTGCTCAAGAGCACTTCAGCCGTGCCTACTGGTCGGGGTTTGAACTGGCAACCCTCCGGTTACAAGTCCGAATCACTAACCAGTAGGCCACAGCTGCCCTAATAGGCATCTTGTGCTTATTTGTGGATGATAATGAGGAACTTGGGAACAAATGTACGTCAATTGACATCGGTAGCATAGTTGTGTAATAATTTCTTTGACCCTAGTTAGTGGCTTAAAAGAGCAATTTACTTTGCTTTACTTTATTTTAATTTACTGGTAATGATAAAATGGTAACACTTTACGGTAAGGGTACATTAATTATCATGAATTCATGCATTAATTAATTCATTAGTAATGCATTACTTCATTCCTTTATATCTTATGAATCATCAGGAATTTACATGAGTTCATAGTCTCTCATTCCTGACTTCATGCATGAACAACATTATGGTACATCATTATGATTTATGATTTATTAAGCATGAATCAGAATTTGAGTAGCCACATTTTTGTCAGAAAAAGAAATCATCATGATCATTCTTAATAAATCATAAATCATAATGATGTGCCCACCATACTTAATGCTTTAGTTGATGTGTTCTTCATGTAAGAGGTCACAAATGACAGAATATGAACTCATGTACATTTCTGATGATTCATGAGATATTAAGGAATTAAGTAATACATAAATCATGAATTAATGAATGCATGAATTCATGATAATTCATGTACCCTTACCGTAAAGTGTTACTGATAAAATTGATGTTTTGTATACCTGTGTGTGTGTGTGCGTGTGTAAGCACATGTGCTCTGGCAACATACCCATAGTATTGCATAATGTACAGTACCGATATAGAAGTAGGCCTACTGAATATTAAACAGACAGTTTATAACTGGGTTTGTTGATCTTTTGATGACTGTCTGATTTGTTTTTGGTTTTTCTTACTCTATAAGAATTGGTTTATAAGAACTATAAGAACATTGGTAAGTAGGCTAAACTTTAAAGATCCGTTGTTACAGTAATTGTCTCGTCAAACTCTGATGATGAAAAATTCTCGTCACAAATAGTTTGTCGCTTGATTTTGCCCATAATTAAGGGCATAGGCTTGAGCATGGTCTGATTATGTTATTCCTCACATTCGCTAACCTGTCGTTCATTTGACATCTGTATACATGTTGGCATGTCTCTTAAAGTATGACATTTGCCTCTCTCGGTCTGAATCGCTTAGTTTTTTTTTTTTTTTACAGACATTATGTCCGTTGGCTTACCCTGACCTCACTGTCAGTAATAAACCCAAAGTAATTCCAGACATTACTTCAAACATCTGGTTTATCAACAAGCCGAAGACTTTTGGCAAGAACACAGCCATGTCTCTTGTTTGGTCTCTGAGAGTTGGCGTGTTCAGGAGAGGTAAAAAAAAAAAAAACAGTTGTCGCACCCACCTCAAGGAACATAACAGGAAGTAGAAGGGTGCTGCAAACACACATAGAACACATAGCTTTTTAATCCAATCATTCATTCACTGAAAACAATATCATAGTTTTTAAAGGTCAGGTAACATGATACTTCTCTAGTATCGATACACCATGTAACACACACACTCAAACACACAGACACACACACACACACACACAAATGCATATTCATACTTACAACACACACACAAACAAACACTCACCAGCCTGACATTAAAAAAAAATAATTTCCCGTTTGTAACTTCACAACTTTGTTGTTTATTTATATACAGTAATGACGCCAACACAAAGAGGTTCAACACAGTCACATTTTTGCATTTCAGGTGCAGGTCTGAGGTCAGAGAAATTGCTCAGTTTGTGAGTCCACAACTCAGGAATAAATCAAGGCCTGTCCACAACGATAACAATAACTATAATGATAACGGTAATTATAACGATAACATCAGAAATTAGAGTTTTAAGTATTGCTCCAAATAACAGGAATGGCAGAGTTTACTCTGCATACTATAACAATAGTGTAATGAAGAGGGATATCTCAGGATCACTTTCAGAGCAATTTCGAGGAACAATAGAAAGCTGACCGCCAATCAGAATCCATCGTAGTTTATGCATCACTTTCATCAACATGTGCAGAGACTTTTCTTATGTGCAGAGACTTACCTTACCATTGGGGATCAATAAAGTATCTATCTATCTATCTATCTATCTATCTATCTATCTATCTATCTATCTCTCATTGGCCAGAGTGGGCGCTCATATCATTAGTTACAGTTACCTATATACTTATCATTACTGGTGTGGACAGACCTTTAGACTGATTTTGAATTGGACCAAGTTTCTGTTGCACTGTAATCAGCATATCGGCTGTGTGGTCTAGAGCTGAGGACTTTGGTTGGTGTTGTTGGTGTTGTATATTTTGAGATTCATTATTATGTGCATTGAATCTGGCTATGATATTGACACATAGACCCTGTGAACTACAACAATGTCATCTTCATCAAAACTGACCTGATAAACTTTATTCACATCCATTTCGGCAGATGCTATGTTTTAGTCTAGTTACATTCTAGAACTACTGTACATTTGCACAGCTAGATTTACAGTACTCACCAACACACACGCACGCACAAACGCACACACAAACGTACGCATGGACAGATTTAGATTTTGAGGCCATATTTTCTGTTTTATTCTGTCTACCGAGAGAATGTGCTCGTTGTACTAAATTGTGGAGTCATTTTAGTAAACAGTGCACTCATTTTACTAAATAGTTTGCTCATTTTACAAAAATTAAGATGAGAGCACAATTTGTAAAATAAGCAGTATAGTATAGTATAGTATACTCCTTTGATCCCGTGAGTGAAATTTGGTCTCTGCATTTATCCCAATCCGTGAATTAGTGAAACACACTCAGCACACAGTGAACAAACAGTGAGGTTAAGCACACACTAATCCTGATGCAGTGAGCTGCCTGCTACAGCAGCGCTCGGGGAGCAGTGAGGGGTTAGGTGCCTTGCTCAAGGGCACTTCAGCCGTGGATGTGGGCATGGGAGAGAAGTGCTCAACCACTTCCCCCGCCCACATTTTTCCTACTGGTCTAGGATCGAACCGGCAACCCTTCGGTTACAAGCCCGAAGCCCTTACCAGTAGTCCACGGCTGACCCATTCGCACATTCTCTGGATGTGTTCAAAAAAATGTATTGCCATGACAAGTTCCAGGGTTCCGTATTGTGACTTTTTTTAAGTATGTATTTTGATCAAGCCACAACTGCAGAACGGAAACAGAAGTATGGAATATAAAGGCCCAACTCAAACGACCCTTTTCTACCATATGTCCTGTGATTCCTGTGAGCAACAGGTTGTTTGAGGTAAAGATGTAAAGAGTTGAGTCCTATCTGATGTAACATTGAACCTGAAAATTTCTCTCTATAGACAGGTTTCCCATTTACCAACAAAACGAGATGCGCACACAACCTTGGGACAGAAGACACTCGGAGGCCAGCCACAATGTTATAAACTTAACCTAATAGTCGGCTGC
>NC_055978.1:6483690-6598690 GCF_018492685.1 Alosa sapidissima | reverse complement strand
AAAATGCCCAGATCCGTTTATTAGGTGCCACGGATGTCTATCAAATGTGTCTGTGCATAGCTCATCATCGTCTTGCTTTCACCCCTGTTCTGTGATTGGTTCCCTATCTCAGGCGAAAATTTGCTCCATGGTCTCCAGGCTGCCTTAGCAGCATGAATCAAATCGCGCGCAAGGCAGCATGGGAACACCCAGGCTATGAAATAACCTCTTCTTAATATTTTATTATATGTTGTATTGTATTGTATTATGTTGGTTGGATTAATAGCCTACGGTTGGCAAAGAAAAGTCATTTTCCTACCATGGGTCTCCAACACACGTTCTCAAGCTCATTCTCTTGCCGCCCCTTTTGAGCTAATGGCCAGAGGCTGAAGCCTACTACATTTAAACACAATTGTTGCGACTCAAGGCATTCCAGCCTACGAATTTTATTTTTAAAAAAAATACTAAATCATGCATAATTAAACAATAACTCAATTTAGGCTACTTGGCTATGCAAAAAGGTTTCCATTACAGCACAACCCCTATTCAATGAAGGGCTGCCTTGTCTCGCAATAAACAGCAGTGTAAATCCAGACACTTTTTCAACTGCATGAAACTTAACAGTGAACCATCAAATATCTTCCAGATTTCAGTGCCCATCAGTCCCAACATTTAGCAATATAATCAAACAGTCCAAAAGTACATTAAATCCCAAACCAAACCGAAAATGCTTTTGATAGTCTACAGTTATGCATGCCGCTCCAAACGAAATGCATGTCTAAAGCCTGCCTCGAATACCAGCCTGCCTCAAATAAAGATGATGATAAATGATTTATGCTAAGCAAGTAGCCTGGATTATTTTATGATTGTTAGTAGACAAACTGGCTTCAGATATCCAACAGAGTGAATATGAGATTGTGCAGTCTTACAGTACTGTAGATGGCTGTGGTTAGTGTATGTGATGCTGTTAATGGGGAGTTTTACAGTTAGCGCAAATCCTATATGTTATTATTTATTTAGCGTACCTATAAGGCTTTTTTCCTTATCAAAAGTAAGGGGGACGACGGCTGTCTCTTCAGCACTGCGTGGGACATATCCATATCCCCCACGTCCCCCGTGCCTCCTGCGCCCCTGAGTAGTAGTAGTAGTAGTAGTAGTAGTAGTAGTATGTGCTTACCTTTCTGTATAGATGTTGACTGATCAGCAGCCACATTACTAGGATCTGTTGGTAAACCAATATACACACCACCATAGTTCCTAAAACAGACAGACAGACAGATAACACACACACACACACACACACACAGTGCATATTCAGTGGTGCGTGATACAAACAAACATTAATAAACAAAAACGTTAGACAAGAAAGTAATAGTATTACAAACTTAGACTTTTCTTCATCTGGTGACGTTTCTTCTGTCCTGTATGAGGAAAAACAACACTTTCAATCACAATATATCACAATATACCACACACACACACACACACACACACACACACACACACACACACACACACAATGTCATTTTGTCACACTTTACTTTCTCATTCTTTTCCTATTTTTGAAACTATATTGATTTGTGCTGACTCATCCTTTATGCCTTGAACAGCATGACAATGACCTTATTATTATTACTATCGGATTTCACTCCTTAGAATGTCAATGTATAGACAGACATCTAAGTGACGCTAGAGTATTTGTTCCCGACCTCAGTCACTAAAATGCTCTAAACTAATGTAGTACATAACATTCTCTCTCTCATACATTTCTTTGTCCCACCCAGCAAAATGAATATCCTAATTTCACCCTTTACATACATCCCAGAAATGTGAAATTCAGTTGATTTAGGAATTTTAGGGAGTGTGTGGGACATTTAATTTGGAATACTTTTTATCTTCTTTTACTATTTTCTTACAACTGCATGGTTTATTCATGAAAGGAAAAGTGCGTAGAAATAGCTACAGGTGCCTGTGATAACGTGTCCTCACCAGACACGATGCGCGCGAACATAGCGATAAAATCCGTTTAATTACATTGTTTTTGATTGGAGTGTCCTGACTGCAATGCAATGTTTTGAGAGAACTTTTGTCGGACGCCCGTGTCTATTCTTATTCTGTCGCTCTGCTATTTTAAATGAAAAATATGACACAATAGAAGGGCATATTTACACAATAGAAGGGCATATTTAACGGATTCAGTGTAGGCAGATGGTCGCTCAGATCCTGTTAGGACAAGGTGTAAGGAGGTTATAAGTAAGTATAATCCTCTTTTGATCCCATGAGGGAAATTTGGTCTCTGCATTTATCCCAATCCGTGAATTAGTGAAACACAAACAGCACACAGTGAACAAACAGTGAGGTGAAGCACACACTAACCCGGAGCAGTGAGCTGCCTGCTACAGTGGCGCTCGGGGAGCAGTGAGGGGTTAGGTGCCTTACTCAAGGGCACTTCAGCCGTGGACGTGGGCATTGGAGAGCAGTGCTCAACCACTTCCCCAGCCCACATTTTTCCTACTGGGTTGGGGAGCGAACCGGCAACCCTTCAGTTACAAGCCTGAAGCCCTCACCAGTAGGCCACGGCTGCCCCTTTTTTTATATAGGTAAGGTGGAAACACTATGAAAATTATGTATTCTTGGTGTTGATATAAACAGTAAACCACAAGAGGCATATATTCCCACATATTAGGGAAAAGGCAATGTCTCAGCTGTGCATGGCTGGACAACTGGAAAACAATTCCTCATCCCCATCTTAAAAACATGCTGTATTCCAGAATAGAATGGAATAGAATTATAGAACTATAGAATAGTCAAGTATATGCCACACTCACACATCCTTTGATCCCTCTGTATGACCTGTGGAGCACAGAGAAAAAGAGGATTAACCTACAATCTGGACCCTCACACATCACATTGACCACAGATGCACAGATTGATCGAAGAGTCTAGCATGTCATAATTTTGGGGGAATCTCCGAAGATTCCCGTGTTGACACTGACACTATGACAATATGCGACCCATATGATAGGCTCCTGACCAAGATGTGCTGAGAATTTATGGATTTCTAGTTGGACATAGTCAATCCCAAAAGAGAGTTCTCACAATGAAGCAGGTGCGGATGACTGCCGGTGCTCTTGGTTAGTCGACCGAAGAGTTGGATCGTTGTGGGTGTAAACAAGGAGTGGGAACTGGTGTGGTTGTGACAACAACTGTGCCAGCTGGGAATTGAACTTTCTACTTTTCTAGCTACAGTGGGTGGGTTTACATGGACACTATTATTCTGATTAGAATCTAAACTAGATGTACCGCATAGCGGTACAAAATATGACCGCCGCTCAGTCCTGTACATCCGTTCCGCGAAAATAAATCACACTAATCAATTTGTCTCCATCTTTTACTCCATCCCCCACTCTTGAAACTTTTGTGTATGCTTGTTTGGCATGCCTGTGTGTGTGTGTGCGGCTGCACAGAAAGTAGCCTACTGGCGCTGAAAAGGTGAATAGATTGTAGAATAGCCAAAGAAGTTGTAGCATTGTTATAAAACCTTTAAAATCTCTAAACAATCACAAGTAGGGCAGTTCATCACAGTTCATCCATTGCAACTGGATTGATGAAAGGTCACTTACACCTGTAGGCTACATTGTATTTGGGAAAAGCAAAAGGTATCAGCATAATATATTTTATTTATTTATTTATTTATTTATTTATTTATTTATTAATAAATAAACAAAGACATCTCTGTCAGTTCCATGCCGTTTTCAACAGCTATCAAAAACAAAGGTCATTTTTGGATTGATGGATTTTTTGTGAATGTTTCTTCTTCTACATAAGATTTTAGTCATCTTTAGTTCATGTGATACTTTATTGTCAATGCACAAATTAAGTAACAGTAGTCTGAAACGAAATGCTGTTTTACATCTAACCAGTGGTGCAAATAACTGACATGTCCAAATGGGCGTCGCTAGACTGTTCATACACATTTTAACAGGCCAAATTTGAAGAGCTGTTGTCCGTTATTGTTCGTGCAAATATAGGCTGATTCATGTTCCCTTACATTGTGTAACTGAGGTCCATGGCTTGTCTGGCTTTCACCAGACCAAGCTCAATCTTTTAAGAAATAAAAAAATAAATAGCGGGCAGATCAGGCTGGGTTCACCCAGCCTAGTCCATAGATGCCCAATATTGTTTAATTTTCCGATTGAGATATCCACGCTCTGGCTATTCTAAATGCAAAAATGCATCAGGGAGTTATAACAAAACTGTAATTAACAAACTAGATCCTAATAGAAAGCTGTTAGCTTCCCTAAGCTACAGGTAGGCCTATAAGGTAGGCCTATTTACAACATAAATTGTCAATAGGCTATGCTGGCGACACAAATAAAATCTCCTTTGGAAACCAATGGCTTACGCCTTACAGTATCAAGCGGACTTAAACTGCCATATCGTGGCGAAAAATTTTAATAAAATTCACGCAGCTCCATGAGTCAAGGAAAGCGTGAATGAAGTAGCCACTTCTAAATGGGACCCACTACACAGTAGCTTAAGGTGTGTTGCTAAAGCAGCCATAATGAAATGAAGGTGTCATTGTTTGGATACTTCACACACACGTGCTTTTTAATCTCACAGACTACAACTACCAAGCTGGAATCAAAGCACATCAATTCCCCTCTCACACCCTGCACGCACTTAAAACAAATAAACAGGCGTCTCAGTCTCACGCATGTATAGGCAAAACTATATCAGACCGGTGTAACGTTGGTAAATCTTCCATTGCACAGAATGATTTTTGTAGCACGTGCAACAAATGACAGTCAAAAGATACAATTACAGTGCTGCTATCAATTTGCTTGGTATAACCGCATTTATAGTTTTCTACAAATGCAATCAAATTGGCCTCCATCACTCAACCAACGCTAACGGTAACATTATTGTACCTAGGTCCTTATTGATATTATTAAGATTAACGTACCTGCAGTAAAAACCAAGCATGTCCAATAAACATTCTCATATTTATTTCGGCTTCAAGAAGAAATGGGAATTACATTTCATGTGAACATCGTCCTATCCTTATTAGACGTTCTCTGTGGTAAACTACAGTCCTTGTAGGAAGCGTCCATTGTTTTTCCAACCCACTTTTAACTTCCAACAAAATTACGTTTCACTGCAACGATGCGCCATCTAGTGGACAAACGACTGCCAATACTGGAAATGCAGCCATGATGATGATGATGAATATTTGGCTTTCTTTTAATCCTACTGAATTTGTAAATATGTATCGGCCGTTCTAATACCGATAGTATGTGCGTGCCTGTGTGTGTGTGCATGTGTATATGTGTGCACCGCCATCTACAGGCCAATGAGTGTACAGTCACTAAATGTACACATAACCTAAATTTTTTTAGACCCCCCCATGGATGAAATTTTACGAAACTTGCATACCCCCAGAGAATGTCAGGCAGGCCCGGAGTGAGTAATCGGGAGAATCGGGAGAATTCCCGGTGGGCCGCTTCACTTTTGGGCCGAGGGAAAAATATTAACATTTGCCACGTTAATCTATCTTCTCTTAAAGTTGGCTACACACGTTCGCATCCTATGCCTAATACCGCAGTCTCTGCACGGGTTGTTTTCCCCTCCCAAGAAGAGTTAATTGGTTGGGTCCATAGCCGTCTTTTCTAAAAAGTTTTCTCAGATACCAGCTGAGCCGGCCCTACCGTAGTGATAAGCGTCAGGGAGGATGGATGGTAGAAAGAGGTCATGAGGGACTGGAAAGCCCAGGTAAAAAATTCGAAAAGTATTGGAGGAAAATGCTGCCAAATGTGCCAAGCTTCCAGATTTTTTTTGAAGAGGACAGAATAAGTGGCAACTGGTAAATTAGCCATGATTATAGCGCCGTAGGCTAGCCTAATTATTGGGCTAATACTGGACGTGGGGCTATATACCCACCAAATTTCATGTGCACCGGTGTTTCGGTGTCCCGTTCGGTGTCCCGTTCCTACTGGTCAGGGTTTGAACCGGCAACCTTCCGGTTACAAGTCCGAAGCCCTAACCAGTAGGCCACGGCTGACCCAGCTAAGCCTAGCCACCTTAGCCCAGCTCTTTAGCCACTACACTACTATTGTCCATGGTGTGCGTGCATGCATATGTGTGTGTGTCAGTGTGTGTGGCTGTGGTCATGTGTATATGAGTCTGAAATGTTTTCAGGTCTCTGATTGGCCGACATTACAATCTGTTTGATTGACGTGTTCTTGACAGCCTTTAATTTAAAGTAACACGCCACCGTTATGAAATTGGGTTATTCACTTTCTCCACTAGACCTAAATAAGTGAGCAAAAAAAGGTTTGTCTCCATGCATGTATTATCTTAGTATAGTATATGTATTATCGCTAGCTTAGCTTAGCATAGTGAATGTGGAATCTCTCGTCGCCGGATAGAATATCATATATATATATATATATATATATATATATATATATATATACAAATTTTATGTGTGTGTGTTTGCTGTACGGAGATAGGATAATTTAATAAGAGCTGATAAAGCTTGAAAAGATGACCTTCAGGTTTTTGTATGTCTTTTGCACACACACACACCCACACACATCTGCCTAATGTTTGATGAGTCATTGATTAGAGAGAGAGAGAGAGAGAGAGAAGTCTACATTTGCGAAAACATGTAAGGGCTCAAACACTATCTTTCTGAACAGATTAGGCTGAACTTCATTTGATTTCATCACACGGATGCTTTGTTGTTATTGTTGTTGGCTCACTTTATATACAGTACTGTATACAAAGTGAGCCAACAACAATAACAACAAAGCATCCGTGTGTCAAATGAAGTTCAGCCTAATCTGTTCAGAAAGATACTGTTTGAGCCCTTACATGTTTTCGCAAAAATTTAAAGGGGATGTTGATACTGCTGTCTTGTTGCCACTGGGCAACGCCTTGGAGTCACCCTCATGTCCACGACCGGCGCCGTTCATGCTCTCCGTCCAGCGTGCCCTGTGGCAGCCATCGCTCGTGTTTCTCTTCATCTCGTACAAATCTTTCGCCTTTTACTAAAGATTTCCGTGGAGGGGAACTGCCCCGAGTTTACGGTATTCTCTCTCATCGCTCCCCTCTCTCTCTCTCTCTCTTTCTCTCTCTCTCTCTCTCATCAATGACTCATCAGACATTACAGACATTAGGCAGATGTGTGTGGGTGTGGGTGTGTGTCACTAAAAGACATACAAAAACCTGAAGGTCATCTTTTCAAGCTTTATCAGCTCTTATTAAATTATCCTATCTCCGTACAGCAACACACACACACACACACACACACACACACACACACACACACACACACACACACACTTTCAACCTCTCTCTCTCTTTTTTAATCTATCTCCTCTGATGCAACAACATAAATTGCAATACAGTGATTACAATCAGCAGCCAAACTCAATCAATTATTCATGATTCAATCAAACCACTGAATTCATGCAGATAAGAGTTAAACATGAGGTCAGCTATGCATGCAACCTGTGGAAGGATACGCTTAAGCTGTGGACTGCTGCTGCTAATATATGAGAAATTCTAAAACTGATACTTCCGGTCCTTGATTGTGATTGGCTGAATCGCGTTCGATGCCGTTGTAAAATGCAGCATAAACATACACCTTGACCACATTTCGTTCCATATTACTGCGCTACCATAACTTGATGCATACTGTAAGTTAAAGTAGCTGCGTATCGAAGTTGCCTGGCAACCATTCAGATAGAGGAACTATATTTATTGCCGATTATCTATGAATAAATCGTTAAATTTTTTTGTTGCTGTGCCTTGGTTTAATGAAATCTTGCCAGATATGTAGTAACCGTTTTAGAAAATGCTAGCGTGTTAGTTAGTGCCTAACAACACCCCTTAGCTGTTCTACATTCAGTGTAACCTGAGCCTCTCAGGCCTTGTTGCTTAAATACACACTTCTTACAGTAACACACACATATTATAGCATTAACACACACTTCTTACAGTAACACACACATGTTATAGAGTTAACACACAGTCCTTACAGTAACACACACATATTATAGCGTTAACACACACTTCTTACAGTAACACACATATATTATAGAGTTAACACACCCACACCTTAGTCCTCCTCCTTCCTCCTTAGTTTTAGATCGGTGTGTGTGTGTGTGTGTGTGTGTGTCAACACCCGTGTCAACACCAATAAAGTCTTTCAAATTACTCCTTTTAAATTCCTTATCGTAACAATATATACATTTTACAACATGAATGGGCTCCATAGAGACAAACTCACAACAAGGGAATTCCAAAGTAAATCACTTCCACTAGAAAACACAATGTGAGAGCGTCTATCACAAGTACTTGCAACCTGTGTATATATAATGAATAATTTTCATTCCCTCTCTCTCTTCTCTTTTACACACACACACACACACACACACACACACACACACAGACACACACACACACACACACACACACACACACACACACACACACACACACACACAGACACACACACAGAAAGAGAGAGAGAGAGAGAGATAGAGAGGAAATAAAGAGAGAGGTCAGGAATGGACAAAATGAACATCCGTAAACGTGAGTTGATGGGTCTCACTGTCTCAATGTTTCTCAACTATACTCACACCCTTACTCTTAAGTGATACAGACTAATATGTGCACACACACACACACACACACACACACACACACACACACACACACACACACACACACACACACACACACACACGCACTCAGTAAGAGGGAGCTCAGGAGTGCTCCTGGGCACCTCATGAAACACAGATTCTCCAGCTAATTCAATCTGAAGACCATATGAATCATAATTGTTTTTCTCAGTCTCACGTTCCTGTTCTTCTGGATATCTGCTTTGTCCTTGTCATTTTTTATCTTTTTCTCCCTTTCTCTTGTCTTTCCTCAGTATATCCTTTCTTTCTTTCTCTGTCCTTCCTTTTCTCCAACCCTCTTCATCATTCCCTCAGTCCTTTCCACCCTCCATCTCTCCCTCTCTCTCTTACCTTCCATCTCTCCCTCTCTCTTCATCCCTCTCTCTCTTACCTTCCATCTCTCCTTCTATCACTCTCCCTCTCTCTCTATCCCTCTCTCTTCTACCTTCCATCTATCTCTCCCTCTCTCTCTCCATCCCTCTCTCTCCTACCTTCCATCTCTCCTTCCTGTATCCCTTTCTCTAACATACTGTATGTCCTCACAGTTCCGTTCCACTTTCCTTGTTTTTCTATCACCTTCTCTTCTCTTCTCTTCTCCTTCTCTCCTTCACCCTCATTCACTCTCAACGCCCCCCCCCCTTACTGTCCGTCTTTCACCACTCTCCTCTCTCCCTCTCTCTCCCTCTTACTGTCCGTCTCTCACCACTCTCAACATTCACTGCACTGCACTCATTCTCTCCCTCACCCTACCTCTCTCTCCTTCTCCTTCTTATCTCTCTCTCTTTCTCTCTCCCTTCTCTCTCTTTCTGTGTCCTTCCCTTTCCCTCACTCTCTCTCCTTCTCCCCCTTCTCTCTCTCCCTTTCTCCCATCTTTCTGTGTCCTTCCCCTTCTCTCTCTCTCTCTTTCTCTCTCTCTCTCTCTCTCTCTCTGCGTGGGGTTTAGCAGACTGAATGAGTCATGCAAGATTGGTGCCATTGAAGTAAATAGTCCAGACCAGAAAAAAACCAATTACAGGTAACAACAAGTGTCTTCCCACAGGTGCAGGTGCACGCACGCACACACTCAGACTCACACACACGCACACACACACACACACACTCACACACACACACACACACACACACACACACACACACACACACACACACCACTAAATCTTTCCATGGAGCTCTCTCTAATGTTATTGATGGTATATTATTTGTGCCAACCAGTTTCATTCATTCACAAGCACACACACGCACGCACGCACGCACACTGTCTCTCTCTGCCACTTACACTCACAAGCTCACACACTATCCAAAAGATATCCTAATTGACAGATACTCCAATCACATATACAGACACAGACACACAGACACACACACACACACACACACACACACACAGAAAAAAACTCTCACCTCCTCCTGTGCTGGTCCCTGTGGAATGTCCACACCCCATCTGACACCAGCGCCTCAGCTCAGGCAAGATGGATGATGAAGAGAAGCAGAGAGAAATGGGGGCAGAAGAAGGAGAAGAAAGGAATGAGGGGAAAGGGGGCAGGCGTGGAGCGGTGACTAGATGAGAAACGCTGTGCCGAGTTTGTGTGAATGAATAAGAGAATGAGAGTTGTTGTTCCCTCTCTCTCTCTCTCTCTCTTTTTCTCTCTCTCTCACTTTTTTTTCTCTCTGTCTTTCTTTCTTTCTGTCTCCCTTCTGTTTCTCCAACTCTGTTGTTACGCGACTCTCTTCAGAGGCTGAGCTGACTAGGGAGGAGAGAGAACTCTTATACACAGAGGAGGGAGAGAGAGAGAGAGAGAGAGAGAGAGAGAGAGAGGCAGAGAGAGGGAGGGAGAGAGGTAGGGAGGGGGAATGAGTCTGAGAGAGAGGGAGGGGTCAAAAATGAAAAAGCTAAAGAAACAGCAAGGGGAAGAGTGATAAAAGAAAGACAGAAAGAAAATAAGAGAGAGAGAGAGAGTCAGGGTTCAAGAGAGTTGTTAGTTCCTCCACTCTAGTGAGGTTACCCAGGTAACAAGGGGGAGCGTGGGCGGGAGTAGAGTGGGCAGAGCCAATAAGAAGGCCACTCTTCATGAGGAGAATTTCAGGCTCCTGTGCTAAAGACCGAAAGGCAGCTTTCTCACCCTTCTCAGAGAAAGACATACTAGCAGGAAGATTCCATCCTTTCCACACCAAAACATCCACAATGACATAGTCATACTTTTCTTTTTCAGATTTGAACAAAATATTTTTTCTAGAATCATATCTGACTGCAACTCTCTCTCTCTCTGAAGCCTCTGAAGCTATTACAATTATCTCTCTCTCTCTCTCTACTGTATACAAATCTGTAAAAAAAGCCTTTACCATCAGAGGTTGGATTTAAGTTCAAAGTACAAAGAGAACCCTGTTCACTTTTAACTGGGTTACTGTAGAAAGCCCTTAAACAATCTCTCTCGGTCACACAAACAGATATCTCTCTCACTCTCTCTATCTCTCTCTCTCTCTCTCTTTCTGTGTCACACACACACACACACACACACAGACTCACATGCTGTAAATATCTTGGTGTCCATGTCCCTTGTCCCCAGTACCCGTGCTGGTAATCAAGTTAGTCTCTGGAGATGCAGGAATGTGGGCTGGCCAAACACTGACCCCGGACGCTTCCTAAGACACACTCAGCACCAAGCCAGCTACACAACTCCTGAGAAAATGTACTTTTTATTTAACACTGTAAGGTCTTTGATATACTACAGCAGAGGTGGAAAAAGTACAAAAATATTGTACTCAAGTAAAAGTACCAATACTTTGATGAAATATTACTCAAGTAAAAGTAAAAAGTAGTTCATTTAAAATGTACTTTAAGTAAAAGTTACTTAGTTACTTGGGGGGGGGGGGGGTACCAGAACAACCAGTTTTACCAGAGACTAAATGAGGAGATCTAATGAGATACAGCACTCAAAAAATCCTCCATAGTAATGCATGGGGTTAGTTTGTAACGCAGTTGTCTACACATATCACAACCCTTCCGCTGCAAAACGTTGACATGTGAATACATTGAGCCAATCACGTGGTGTGTTGTGAATACATTGAGCCAATCATGTGGTGTGTTGTGAAGACATCGTGCCAATCATCTGTTGTGATCTCGCCGCTGGAGCAAGATTGGTATCGTGAAGCCTTACGCACACACATTTCTACCGAAATAGATGCCCGATAAGTGCCCAAAAAGCGTTGCAATATGGCCGCCGAGTGGAGGTACTTGCCTAAAAGGACTTTGGTCCTAGCTCGAGTTGCTGCAGCCAGCAGCTAAGGCAGCCATGTTCATGCTCCCAGTGTGTAGCGCTGTAGCTGCAGCAACTCGAGCTAGGTAAAACCGATTGTTTCAGTTTTGTTCATACCGACAGTACTCGGTAATGTTGAGAAATGGAGATCTATGTGAAAAATCACCGGAGTGCTTCTTTAAGTTTGAGCAGTAGTTGATTTTCAAAGTAAGTTGCACTCATCCTTGGTCGCTTTGCAGTGAACAGTAATCCAGCACACAGGCAGCTGAGGCAGGCAGGCCAATGTTGAGTTGCAGAGAGTTTTTTTATATTTGGAAACGAGCAGAAGGTTCAGCAGATAAAAGGGCATCGAACTGGGGGGGGAAGTATAGGGCCCCAATGGAGGAGAGGAAAAAGTGGAATACGGGGGGCACAACATTTTCACCAGGCGTTAGTAATAACTCAGGTAATCCACACATAAAAAATCCAAGTAGAGTCATGTGTAATGAAGTGGAATAACACAGGGAAAAAGTATTGAACACGCTAAGAAAAAGCACTATAAAGGCAAGGAAAGGGAAGGAACGAGCTGGAATCTGTAAGTAGTTAGAGAGTAGTTATCCTTTTTATCTGTGCAAATTAATATAAGCTTGGTTAGTAGCCTACATACTGATGGGCTATAAAAATGTTTTTCATTACCAAGGTGTCACACAAGAAACATTTCATGATGGATATAAGCAAAAAGCTCTCACAAGACCTTTGCAACCTTATTGTTGCAAAACATATCAATGAAACTGGTTACAAATGCATTTCAAAACTTTAGAATCTTCCAGTAAGCAGCATGGGAGCCATTATCTGCAAGTGGAAGGAACATCACTGCATCATCAACCGGCCATGCACAGGATCTCCTCGCAATATTTCTGACCAGGGAGTCAGAAGGATAGTTAATTCCAAGAGCCAAGGACCACTCGGAGAAAGCTCCAGAAAGACTTGAAGGCAGCCAATTCAATTAAATTCAATTAAACAGTTCTGGAAGTAACTATAGATCAGGATTCACAAGAGGGACCCCTGGAATCTGTTTAGAACAATGGACCAAAATCATACCTGATACTGTGACTAATAAGTTTTGTCATACAGGAAATGTCTTGAAGCTGTCAGTAAAAAACAAAGGCTTTTCCACAAAGTATTGAAGAAATTTCAGTAGGCACGTTCAATACTTTTTCATTCCACTTTATTACACATAACTCTTATGTTTGGATTTTTTATATGTGTGTTAATATAATGTGTGTTGAAAAGGCTAATTGCTGAAAAAAAAGTAAGCGTTCAATACTTATTTCCACCATATATTTATTTTACCTGAATATTTTAACTTCCAAATTAAATGTCAAAATGAATGCCAGACGAAATTTAAAATGTGACTGACTGGATTTTGTATACAAAACATAGCGAAAACTGTTTAAGGTCACTCTCACTCTCCCTTGCTAAAGAGATAAATGGTTTAGTCCGCCTGAATGATTCATAAGATAGTCTATCTTTAGTTTATTAGTTGAGCATTGCTAGTAGTAGACTAGCGTAGGTTGGTCTGATCTTTGGTGGGGACACCCACTAACCCCCCCAAAAAAGAAAAAGCCACAACTCTTTCACCAGCCACTATAGATATATAAAATGATTAAAATGATGTGCTACTGTCCAACTACTATCCATGATTAAAATGTGCTACTGTCCAACTTGATCTAACTATACTGTGTAGCCTACATAATCTGATTTTGTTATGATTATGTACAGATATGTAGGCTATATTTAACATTTATTTTCTATTTGGTCTGTTATGAAATCATGCATTGACCCATTTAAGCACAGCTCAGTTTTAAGAAACTTAAATACATGCATGCTTAGCATTTTGTGAAAATAAATCATTAAGGCTATATTGACAAACTCTTAAACGTGAGCTGCCTGTATATTCTCTGATTCTAATATTTACAGATATCTAGGCGATGTAAGCACAGCTCAGTTTTAAGAAATGCCGAAAGACCATGTTGAATTTTGCTACAATTTATTTCAAAACTGGATTATTCTGGAACAGCTTACTATGGAGCGGCTGGTCTTAGGTATGCTCAGACCCCAGGTACGCCATGCACTAGACCCTTTACAGTTTGCATACCAGGAGAAAGTGGGCGTGGACAATGCCATCACTTATCTTCTACACAGGACACATTCTCACCTAGACAAGGGGAAAAGTGCTGTGAGAATCATGTTCTTTGATTTCTCAAGTGCTTTTAACACCATCCAACCCCTCAGACTGGGAGACAAGCTCTTGCAGATGGGTGAGGACGCTCACCTGGTAACCTGGATTACAGATTACCTGACCGAGCGACCACAGTTCGTCAGACTGAAGAACTGCCTCTCTGACACTGTGATCAGCAGCACCGGAGCGCCACAGGGAACTGTGCTCTCTCCAGTCCTGTTCACCCTGTACACATCTGACTTCCGCTACAACACCGAGTCATGCCACATGCAGACGTTTTCTGATGATACTGGAATTGTGGGGTGTATCAGGGACGAGCAAGAGGAGGAGTACAGGAGCCTGGTGGAGAACTTTGTGCATTGGTGCAAACTCAATCACCTTCAACTTAACACTTCAAAGACCAAGGAGATGGTGGTGGATTTCCGAAGGTCTAAGCCCGGTCTACTATCAGTGTCCATTGATGGGGTCAATGTGGAGGTGGTAAGCACCTACAAGTATCTGGGTCTCCACCTGGACAATAAACTGGACTGGTCAGCCAACACTGATGCACTCTACAAGAAAGGACAGAGCAGGCTGTACTTCCTGAGGAGGCTGCGGTCCTTCAATGTGTGCAGCAAGCTCAGGATGTTCTATCAGTCTGTTGTGGCCAGCGCCCTCTTCTATGCAGTGGTATGCTGGGGAGGAAGCACAAAGAAGAAGGATGCTGGGCGACTTGACAGGCTGGTAAGGAAGGCTGGCTCTGTAGTGGGAGCTGAACTGGAGTGCATCACTTCAATATCTGACAAGAGGACCCTAAACAAACTGATCAACATCTTGGACAATGAATGTCATCCGCTCTACAGCAATATCAAAAACCAAAAGAGCTTGATCAGCTGGAGACTTCGCTCACTGCCATGCACAACTGAAAGGCTGAGGAAGTAATTTGTTCCTAGGGCCATTGAACTGTTCAATGCCTCACTAAAGGGAAGAGGAGAGATAGACTTCTCTGCTTAGTCTGTCTGCCTCTCCACCCTCTCCATGTCCATGTTTTTTGAGTACTGACTGCCCACTACTGCTTACTACTGTTTTACTACTGTTTTACTATTGTACACAGCCTAATGTTTTCACTACTGTTTTACTGCTACACTGTTACCTCAACCTGTTCTTGCACTGAAATAGTTTTTTATTTTACCTTGTCTACATTACACTTTACTCTCCTATTTGTCTATATTATTTATGCTGGTCTCTAGACCTTACTGTTGCACTGTTGGACTAATGTTGGACTACTTTTTGCACCTTCACCATGACACCCACTCTCTTGAGCACCTTGCCAGGCACACACAACTAAGGACTATGGTTGGACTACTGTTTGCACCTTCACCATGACACTCACTCCCTTTAGCACCTTACCAGTCCCGGCCCTGTCACTACAAGCATCTTATGCTTGATCACCCTCAAGCACATTGGACTTTCTTAATTTAACTTATATAGTGTATTTAGTATTTAGTTTTGTTAGTTTCTTATCTTATCTTCTACTGTCTTTATTGTACAGTGGAGTTTAGTTATATGTTTATACTATACTAATGTTTACCATTTCTGTTGTAAGTGCATGTTGTGTGTTATGTCTGTATGCTACTGAGACCCTTGAATTTCCCCTTGAGGATCAATAAAGTATCTATCTATCTATCTATCTACACGGGAATGAATTACACCTTTGTGTTCGGTAAGGTCTGCTGTTTATTCTGATATATGGCTTGTCATGTGTTGCGTGAAGAGTGTGCAGGCCTACGATATTCCACCGAGACGAATGGATGTGGAGATGGGCGCAGAGAATAATTAAATCTCTTGAAGTTATTTTTCTCGCGAACTGTTTATCTTAGCAAATAGTGGCTAGCTAGCACCGTTTAAAAGCTGAGAAAAGGCTCTTTCATGTGACACATGTGTGATGAGTAGCCTACTTCTCGAGGAGTTCAACAGAGAAGAATGGGTGAATTTGGACGCACTTCATATGCCTTGTAGTGAAGTGAAGCTGAAGCGCTGCGCCATGCTGCGCAGGAGACTGCGGCTCACTGGTAGTTATTATAGGTAACTTCAAATCAGCGCGATTTACCCTTATAGGCTACTGCACATTACAAGATCTGTACGAGATGATCGGCAGCACTGAAGTGAGAAATGATTTAACTCTTTGTGTAGCGCATGTGAGCACTTTTTTCCCCATTTCACCTGAATATTGGTGGGGACATTTCAGTCGTAATTTGACATTGGTGTGGACACGTCCTTCGGTCCCCACGCAAATCTACGCCCCTGAGTAGACCGCTAATTGTTGTGCTGCTGGTGCAATGTCTTTCTCCAAGAAAGCCAAGTCAGGTTACCAAAAAAACAAAGGCCAAAACAGGAAAAAGAGAGACATCAAAATGAGGGGAAACAACTGCTAATAATCTTCTTACCAAAGACAGGTGATATCTCCGCAATCATTAGTGTTAAAACGAACTGAGACAACCCATTGAAATAGCGGAAAATAGCCTACACTTTCATAGGTTAGGCTACACATGTAATCTGATGCATCTCGTGATCCAGCTCCATCTCCATCACTTTCAGAAAGACTGCATGGCGCCAGTTTGATTCATGTCCTGTTGTAAGCTACATGCTGATCATTATCACTAGGCTAGTGGTTTAGGGCACGATTTTTTTTCTCTCCCTTTTTGTTTACGTTAGTCTTAACGTTTTTTTTTACTCAAGTAACGGATGGGATTTTTGATGTAGCGAAGTACAATACTTCACTCAAAATGTAATCAAGACATGTGTTAAAATACCGATTTTATAAACTACTTAAAAAATACAAAATACACAGAAAAATACTCAATACAGTAACGTGAGAAAATGTATATCGTTACTTTCCACCTCTGTACTACAGTATGATACATGTGTGTGCGTGTGTGGCTTTGTGTGTGAGACTATGAACTCATGTGAATTCCGGATGATTCATGAGATATTAAGGAATGAAGTAATACATCAAACATGAATTAATTAATGTATGAATTTATGATAATTCATGTACCCTTACCGTAAAGTGTTACCGTCTCTGCTAACAAATGCTTAGGCTAACAGGTAATGAGGACTTCTATACAAATTTTGAAATTGTAATGGAGTGAAACATATAATTTGTCTTCCAAATGTAGTGGAATAAAAGTTATGTTATATATACAGTTATGAAAGTAAATGTACTGTGTGACTGTCCACTCCTGGCTTATTCACAATCTATAATTATTCTAATCTATAATTATTTATACTTATAGTTATTTAAAACATACTTTTTATTTTCCCTCAAGTATGGGAGCAAGACTCATCACATTTGATGTGCACTATGTCACGTTCTAACATGAAGTGTGACTTTTTTTACCCTAAATGTGGAACTTGAGGCCCAGTATCAAGAAACCACAGAAATAAGCAAACATGGTTAAGTTAAACTTAGTTCCAACCAGTGGCGTGCACAGACATTTTGGGGGGCAGGTGCTCAGGAGGAGGGGGGGGGGGGGGACTTTTTAGCGCACGTAGAACATAAAAAAAATTACACGCACATGTTGAATGAAATTTGTCTTGTGCTGCAATTAGTAAATCAATATACAATTAAGACAATAAAGAGACCAAAATGTGTTAATACATGTTGCCTAACAAAACATATACAACAGAAAACGCTCTTCTTAACACATAAATTTGCAAAATCTACCGAAATGATGTGGTCGTCACGTTATCTGTCATTGATTTGGGCTACAGCGTAAAACTTTATCTAGCTTCA
Organism: Alosa sapidissima; assembly: GCF_018492685.1. Lineage (NCBI taxonomy): Eukaryota > Metazoa > Chordata > Actinopteri > Clupeiformes > Clupeidae > Alosa > Alosa sapidissima. The sequence goes on along the minus strand of NC_055978.1, from coordinate 6,580,771 downwards.
TCTAACTAGTTTATCAGGTGACCAGTCGGCAAAAATGCTTGTTTGGTGCTGAATGAGACATTTTACTGCACAACAAAATTATTACATGTTGGGCTTAGAGGGCAAACTGTAAGATTTTGCTTGATCTGTATGTTACCTGGCTGATGGGGCACGGGAGAAGCAGCCTGTCAGCGACCATGCCTGCTATCTGAAGACCTTACTGAACTGCTATGGTGCTGCGCATCTGGCGTGCCCTGGCGTGGCGTTCACGTGACAAAGGAAGAGAGATAGGCTGGTCGGGTGTGCGCAAGGAGGTGGCTCATTTCGGGGCATTGTTTCAGTCGTTTTTAATGGCTCAGGTTTTCAAAAGATCATTTCAAAACCGAATCTTAATAATATTAATAATTAAAAAAAAAAAAAAAAACAAGTTTCAAAAGGGCATTTTCGTTGATAAAAGGCAAACTTCCTAGTGCTTTAGCACCACCTAGTGTCTATGTATGCACGCCTATGGTCATGTGTGTTTTCTGTATGAATGTGTGTGTTCTCTCTCTGTGTGTGTGTGTGTGTGTCAGTCTGTGTGTCCATTTAAGGTATCTCATTGTACCAATGTCATGTGTTTTTTCCTTTTTTTGTGTTTTTATATGTTTATATTCTACAATAGTGACATTTGTCGTCACCATAGTGACATTTCTCCTTGTGTTTTTTTGTGTGTACAGGTGGCTGTAGTTTCACTCTGGACCCAAACACAGCAAACCAACACGTCTGTCTGTCTGCTGATGAGAAGAAGGCCACATGGGTGAAAGATCCACAGCCGTATCCTGCACACGACGGGAGATTTGACTCGGTGCCCCAGGTCCTGTGCGCTGACCCTCTTCCCCAACGCTGCAGCGTGGAAGTTGACTTTACAGATGCTGTGATCGCCGTCGCTTATGGAAGCATCAAACGCAAGGGAGGTGGCGATGATGTCCTGTTTGGCAAGAATGACAAGTCATGGAGCCTGGGGTATGATCAAGACTCCAACAAGTACTTTGTCAACCACAATAACAACAAAGAGGACTTACCTACGCCCCCTCCTGGCTTCACCGGAGTATTAGTGTTTCTGGACAGAGAGGCCCACACTCTGGAGTTCCTCACCTACACTCCCCATCAGGGACTGGAGACCTGGTACAAGTTCAAGCCCACCTTCACTGACGGGGATGATCTCTATGTGGGATTTAGGATGCCTAGGTCCGGGTCATCAGCGACCCTGACCTCGAGCGACTGTTGACTCCTCCGGCTTGAACCCCATCTGCTCTACAGCAGACATACACTGAATCAGTCACTAAGCAAAACCTCTTTACTATTTGGATGTTTATATATATTTGCTGTGATATTCATTATTTCTAATCAAAATCTGTATTGTTTTTATTCATAGCTTTAATGTGAATTCATTAAAGGTACGGTTGGTTAAAATCAGTGACTTTTTACATTCATTCAAGAAGCGTATATGTAGAATTCTGCAGGATTAAAGTTGACTTCAATGCATTTGTGTTTGCAACAACACTCTTCCATTGACTTGGATTGTATTTAACACAGAACAGAAGAATAAGGTGCAATAAAGCCTGCTTCAGCAGAAGCCTAATCCCCTTAGCAATCCAAACACTCAACAAGACAAAGCCCCACAGATAAATATATGCAGTGCAAGTAACATGTGTTTTTCCCATGAACCCCAAATAATATATGTAAATGTCTGTGTCAAATGTCTATGGTATATGAAATGTGTATGTCTGTATGTGTCATCCCTATGTCTGTGACCATGTATGTGCCATCCTGTGCATGTGACCATGTAGGATGAAAAGCGGTATGGAATATGTGAAAAAGAATTTCCCTAAAAGGACAACTAATAAACTAACTAACTATCTGGACAACAAAGACCCTAGGGCTCTGTCTCAAACCGCATACAGTACTTCTGTCAGTACACTGCTAGTGTGCACTGAGCATTTACTTTCATAGTGCCCACTTTTCGATGGTTAGTATTCGCCTTACTCACCCCGGGGCCAGAAAGAGGCTACAGGGTACACTTGCCATCAAACCTCAGTCCAGCAGATGGTGGTAATTCAGTTTGCAAACTGCCAAAAAAAACCTCACTGAAAAAGAACAAGAAGGTTACTCTGCATACGACGGAGTATTAGGGCCAAAAAATTGCCATGACTATTAAACTCGACATGTCCGTGTGACATGGGCAGCCGTGGCCTACTGGTTAACGATTCGGACGTTACCGGAGGGTTGCCGGTTCAAACCCCGACCAGCAGGCATGGTTGAAGTGCCCTTGAGCAAGGCACCTAACCCCTAACTGCTCCCTGAGCGCCGCTCTTGTTGCAGGCAGCTCACTGTGCCGGGATTAGTGTGTGCTTCACCTCACTGTGTTTTCACTGTGTGCTGAGTGTGTTTCACTAATTCACGGATTAGGATACATGCAGAGACCAAATTTCCCCTCACAGGATCAAAAAGAAAAACATATGTCGACTTTATGAAAATATAAAAATTATGAGAATAAAGTTGAAATATCATTGTTTGAGATACAGACTAGGTATTTTTGACATGACATCAAAATGGTTGTATCTTGACATTCTGTTATTTCAAGATTTTACACTAAGTTGTTGATAATCATTGATTATAGATGACCTCCATAAAATGATAATTATAATCTTCCCCTGTGTTTTCAATTGAATCAAATCAGAATAGTGAAAAATTCAATATGCCGGATATTATGGGGTGTGTTGACCTTGGCTTGGTCCAAGGATTGAAATGGTGCCTTATTGTAGAAAATTACTCATATGGTTTAAAAAGTTATGTGTACTGTATAAACGTCCCTCCAAATTTAACACATTGGTAGTGTTAGAGTAATTGAGTTGCGAACGTTGGAAATAATCATGATTGGATGATCATTTACCTAATGATTAAAATTCTCCAGAGAAAAAAAACACACATTTGGTTCCAAATATCAAGGGGGATGTTCAAAATTGCTCAAAACGCTGCCTTGTATTACATAAGCTGAAGAGAGGTTTCCATAGGAACTGAGAGTTAAGATGTATTATAGACAGGGGAAGATGTGGTTTGCAGCACACGGCCACCATACTCCTGTGTACGTGAGGGATTTACACAAGGACCGGTTGTAAGACACGAAGGAAGAGAGGAATGTCAATACATTACAATGTAAATTCCAGAGTTGTCGCGAAAGCACAATTGAATTGTTTCTGCGAGACACTCTGGCAATGAGTAATGATGCAAGTTACTTTTACCCCTTGCATTTTTTGATTGTCGGTGCCATTTAAGTAGTATATAGTATATATAAGTAGTATACAACTTAAACGGCACCGACAATCAAAAAATCCAGTGGAAACTAGATGGCAGAAGTGTGTAGGCCAATCTGCCCACCAGCTTTTTCTACTTCGCTACCTACAGATGTTTTACCGGTATGATATTTCGAAACGCCATGTTATTTCCCATAGACAATCGACGCCAGGGAGTTGGATGGATACGGAAGTTACGGAGGCGGGACTTATTCTGGAGAGGTCTATGAGGCGAGCTAAACAGGTGACGACTGCACTGCAACGAATCAGTCAGTAAACATTGGTTGTAGTGTGATCCAATTGCGTGCAGTAAAGATTTTCAAATGCATGCTTGATGCCACCCCTTGAGTTGGGCCATTTTCATTATTTGTGGCCAGACCCTTAATCTTTCTATATTACAGGGTCTGGATTTTCCAGGCTAGCGGGCCCTGGATTATTAGCTAAGATTGAGGATTACAAGTTTTCTCAGTTGCTCGATTATTGAGCTCTCTTCCTTTTGCGTCCATTGACAGTAGCTTGTGCCACATTCCGTAACCAACTTGTACAGACTTTCTCCACACGTCTTTTTTAAAAATATTTTTGGGGGCTTTTATGCCTTTAATTTGACAGGATAGTAGAGAGAGTGAGAGGAGGCGAGTGGGAAATAGATGGGGTGGGATCGGGAAATGATCCAAGCCGGACTTGAACCCAGGTCCCCATGTGCATGCGGAGCCGGACATGGTACAGGCGCTGTAACCAGTTGCACCACAGTGTCCCCCACAAACAGTAATTTTTATTCCCCTTTTTACAATGACAAAGGTGCAAATACCTCTGCCTGCAGAGATCCTCTCCATAGTAGCATGAATGTTTAATGCCTTTTTTGTCATTAGCTTTTTATTGAAAGTTTCAGAACATAAACAAAACTACACAAACACTGACCGTCATCACAATACCCACACACACACACACACACACATCCACTCTGAAGTCAAGGTTAGTTTGAATAATGACATGAAACCTCTCTGAACTCCAAATATCAATTCAACACATTACTTTCATGATGCAATGACATATTTATACTGTTTTGGACACTCTTGATTATTTTCGGCCAATATTGCTTAGGTATTTTAGCTATAGTCTACTGACCTGCTTAGTTTTTCACAGAATAACATAACAGCATATCATATGTGGCAGTTCAAACTGCTTTATTCTCACTTCCTCTAACTTTCCAATTCCTCTGACTTCATTCTTTGGACTGTGTAACTTATTTTTCTCACTTTCTTCTTCTTACATCAACCCTTTTACTAGTGCTCCTGCTCTGTGTCCTCTTAACAGGACAACATGACTCAAATTGAACATGATTAAATGTAGTCTTGCTTGTACAGTCTCCTCTCCTTGTGTAAAGTGTATACCCTTAAAATGTGCAATGATACAATATTACATGAAAGACAAAAAGCATGTGGAAATGAGTGTTATTTATTTTACCATTCCCTTTGCATTTCATTCATTTTGTTGTAAGTGTTTTTCTAGCAGTATTTCCCAGAGGTTTACAATGGACTAGTTGCACGAAAGGCTCTCGGTGAACTTGTTTGTTTAGAACCAGGTGTGTTTGAACCTGTCACTATTCTGAATGTGTTTTATCATTATCATAACATGCTGATTCACTAGGTGCAACACCGTGTAGCAGGGCCGTAGTCACCACAGACATTCAATATTCAGATGTGACCAAAATGTCCCCCCCAATATTCGGACACATCTGAAATGTAATCAAAGGTAAATAACGCACAAATTAGTGACCTATTAATGGTTTCAGAGAGAGTAGCCTACACTGTGAGTGGTTTGTCCTGGTGGTTTTGCGTTTATTGTTAGAGGCGTGCGCTATCAAAAGCTTCCTGCACCCTACTGCAGTGCGGGCTGCCAACAATATCGCAAAAGATACCGGTACAATTCTCACAAAACTTGTTGGAAAGGTGTAGCACTGTCTAAGGAAACCCCATTCATTTTTGAAGCTGATCAGACTCAAAGGGAACTTTGAAGCATTTTCCATATTGTAGCCTACTTTCTTGCAATGATAGCGAAAGTGAAACATAGTTTCCTTTTATTTGAATTTGTGTGTGCCTGTATCATTCATTTCTTTCACACGTCTTACAACATAAATAATGCATTCATATGCTAGTAGTAATGTCAGAAATGAACCGGTTTATAAGCCTCTTAGAAATGGTTGTTGCATCTTGCATGTTACATTTAGATGCACACTCAATCGTGCATCCATGCAGGCAAAACGTAGCACTCAAATGTGGCGACGGCACAAAAGTTGAAAAAACTTTTACAATGGTGGTGATAGCCTACAGTTAATGTGAATCGCGGACAATAACCAAAGAAAGGAATTTCCACCTCCATTCACCAAATAAAGGCTGTGTTTCTACATGTTAACACAAAACGTAATTTCTGTCAGAAACCAGCCTATAATGCATAGGGTAACTTGAGGTGAATCAGACAGAAGAGGGACCTGTCTTAGTAACCTATCTTGAATCCCATCCCTTTCAAACTCCCTTAAAATTGTGTGATTAGCCGCCAGAATACTAAAATCAAAATACAAAATATGATTGGGCTATAGGTCCAAACCCATGAGTAAGCATTCAGTGTAATATTGAGGTTATCAAAGATACTCTAGTTTGTATTTTCTTTTAAAATATACATTTAGGAGACAAATGGAGTCATACCACAGGTCTATGTCCAGGGATGGATTATTGAATGGACCTACTGGGCCCAAGAGCTCAGGGGGCCCTGAAGCCTAAGACTGTGTTAAGTTGCTTCTCCGCCCTTCTCTTCTATTTCCACAAAATTTGCAAGTCGTCATAATATAAAGGGTAATTTTTTTTTTAAATCTTCCGGAGGAGTATGCCCCCCGGCCCCCCTATCTTAACTGTGGAGGGTTTTTTTGCATCTATACCCTGGGGTTCATAATCCATCCATGCCTATGTCCGTCAAAAGTTTGGTATATCCTAATTCAGTGGTTCTCAACCTTTTTTCAGTGATGTACCCCCTGTGAAATTTTTTTTCAGATTGACAGGTGATGGCGGGTGGCATGTGACAGGTTGGGTGCTGGTATGGGGGGGACTCTGGGTTTTTAGGATAATGAAATTAAATAGCCTGCTGAAATATAAAATTCATTTTATGAACTTATATTTTCCTGAAATAGTTATTAAATAATTGTTTTTAAAGTATTTTTTCATGGGTTCTACTTTTTAAATATATGTATATTTTAATTGTTTCATGTATTAGTACTAGCATTGAATTTATTTTCATTTTTAAAGAATTAAAATATAAAAAGCGTATTATAAAGATTCTTATATTTTGACATGTATCTCACCACAGCAAGCACATAGCTTTACATGCATTTCATGTGTGTGTAGGGCAGACTGTCCTGAATCTGGCCATGGTGGAGGGATTCTCTGGGGCTGAGCAATTTACAGACATATGTGGTGTGCGCCTTACAGAAATAAATGCCATTTTTTATTTAGTGATTAAAAATGACCTTTCTGCACTCCATATCTGTGACAGAACTGATCTGACCTGATTTGACCAGAGTTTACGTGTTAGCCTGTGTGTGCCTATATGGTGTCTGCACCTATGATTCTCTACAACTTTTTACTGCATTGCCATGAACAAAGTAAAGGCAAAAAAGGTGTTTTTTTGTCAAACAAATTGGGATGCAATGTGAGCCTTGAATTGGATGCCATGCAGGAATTTGCTATGATCTCAAAACCAGATTATGAACATTCTTTGCCATAGAGAAACACACAGTAGCGTTGAATTATAAACGTGCTTTGCCACAAAAACAGACAAAAACGAGGTAAGTCGACCTATATGAAGTTATTATTTTGCTGTCACTTCGTGTTTTATAACCCAGAAGGATGCCATCTGACATGCGTGGCATATGTACTATGCGATCACAGGTCCGCGAGTAATTCAAATGAGAGTAATGGGTGTGCAGTATTGGTTTTTGTACACGACGTTATTATTTTGCAGTCACTTCGTCTGTTTTCATAAGCCAGAAAGATTGACATACAGTACCAATGGATAGCCCTGTGTCTCCTCTTTCATCTGATATGCTTGCCATGTCTATGCGTTCACGGGTTCCCGAGTAATTCAAACGAGAGTAATGGGTGCGCAGGTGATCGCAGAGAAGTATAGACTGTAAATATGATGCAATTTGATTTAATTTCATGATTTTTTTAATACTTTTTAACGTACAGACAAGTGCGTGGTCTCGTTGGAAAGCCCCACTTCTGCTCTGTCACGCAATAACAATTTCATCTCGCTGCGATGAACAGTTGCGGAGCAATGTAACAGAGAAGAAAGGGTGTGTTTTTTGACGCCTTCACGTACCCCCAGGGGTACGTGTACCCCCATTTGAGAACCTCTGTCCTAATTGACTGATTTAACTAATGACTTGTTTGTGATTTTAATAATATATTTGCATGGCAGGAAATGTATTAAAATTCTGTTATTGAAATTCAGACCACACCACAGATTTGGTCCCCCCCAATGTTGACATCATGGCTACGGCCTTGCCGTGTAGACACTAATGACATTCAGAATAGTGTCAGGTTCAAACACACCTGGCTCCACAGGAAACAAACGAGCCCACACACTGAGAGCCTTTTGTGTAACTAGTCAATGAAAACTGTGCAGAACACATGGAAAATGGGAGATAATCTCATCATCAGCAAGCATAAGGGGTACTGTAGTCTGAGGGGTCTAACCTAAAATGTGTCTTTTATTCTAATTGGCTCCCTAAAAGCCTCACAGGTTATGTCATAGATTTTCATCAAAATTAATTAATGTATTTTTTTTTTTTAAAGAGTGAGGCTATTTGCACCCCTGGCACAATTAGGCATAATTAGGCACGCCCCATATGAAAAAATAAATAGATACCCACACACTATTATATAAGATCCCAGAGTGTTTTATTAGGATACAACGTTTCGCTGACTTTGACTTCGACCACAGGTCTTCGTCGGGTATCAAGCAGATTACCTTATCTATGAGGCTAATCACCCACTTTGGATATTGGAGCCGACTGCATCTTCAGTTTTAACGTGAAGTCATAATCCCATCTACTTTGATTGAATCACTGCCCTGCGTTCACCTGTCTCCTTATTCCTTGTGCAGGACCCCTAGTTTTGTTCTGTCCCTTGCTTAGACATTGTGGATTGTCATGTTGGTTTCTCTGTTCCTGTTTATTTTACGAGGAAATTAAGTATATTGTGTATTTGAGTCCTAACCCCATATACAGTAGGTTGAGACATTCATTTGAAAGACAGAGGAAGTGAGAAGAAGTCAGGAGGGTAAGTCTGTGTCAATTCATCAAATTTTTAGACCACATTGCCATAGTTTTGAATGAACTTGGAATGCTGATGCGGACATATAACAAACCTGTGGAACTGAAAGTGCATGTGTTTTGGGTCAGTATTAAGGGAGATTTGGGCTATTGAAGTTTGAATGAATTTGGCTTACCTCAGTTTGAGTCACAGAGAAATGGTTCTCATGTATTTTTAAAGCTTTTTCCCATTCAGAATATAAACAGTGTGAGAAGTCATTATGATTATAATATTTAAAATTGAAAGAAAAAGAAAACCTCTTTTCATTTTTTTACAAAAGTTAATTTATAATATCCTTAGATTGTTTACACTGTTAGCAATTGATGGAAATACAGTTATTTTGCAGGAACTCTCTGTACTGACTAAAATGCAACAGATGACTGTAAAAAGACATGACTGTAAAACGGCATTTTGAGAATGACAATTGAGAATTGGTCTGGACACCAATTTCTAGGAGTCATAGCCAGTACTAAAATTAAACTGCAATCAGAGATTTTAGGAAGTCACATTTGTTTGTATTTATGTGTACATTTATTAGCAGGTGCTTTTTCTGCAAAAAATGTACAGTATATTTTAACCAAGGACCAAACAAAACGCCAAAGAGGTAACTCACCCCTACCTTAAGTATTCCCAGAGAAATCCCATGCAGGGTTTAATTTTTGCTTGGGGTCTGCCCCCACTTTGTTTGTTATCAGTTTTTGGAGCCTGGGCTGCCTATACAGAGACCATTTTTACAGTGTACTCACAGAGTGGGCAGCTGCCGGTTGTGAGGAGGTGTTTTGGGCTTGAAATCACGCACAATCGCTGACTGCGCCTTTAAGTTGGTACATTAAACACTTATCAAAATTCTGCAAATGCATACAGTATGAATGCCTTGGTCTCCTCTCTCCAGTAAAATGCAGTTCCATTGTTTATTTTTTTTGCATTTGCATTTTAGTTACTATCCGTTCACTTTTGTATGGGTTGCTTCAAATGTCCTTAAACCCTCAGCTTAAGTGTAGAGGTGTACGCACATCTATATACATTTTACAGGTGCTGGATACTGGGAATACTAAGTAAAATAAAAGAAGAGATATCCGCACACTGTGTCTAAAGCTCCCAGTTTAATGGTGGGTGATACACAACGTTTCGACCACTCAGGTCTTCGTCAGGCGTCTTAAACCCTCAGCTTCCCTGGAATCATTTTGGCTTCAACACAATTGTATTGATATCCCTCTCACTCTTCCTTGGTGTCTTAAAACCGATCATTGTGTGCATGAAATCCTTCACGTACACACGATACAATTTTGCAACATATGCAGTAGCCATGGACAAGTACAGAAACCACATCTTCCCCTGTCTTTAATGCATCTTAACTCTCAGTTCCTATAGAAACATCTCTTCCTCTGATGGTAGACAAAGCAGCTTTTTCAGCAATTTTGCTGGACTATGTTAGAAATTAGGTAAATTGTGGTTGCCCAGAAGGAAAAAAAAAAATGATCAAAAAGATTGTTTTTATTATTCAAAATTTGAAACTTGTTCGAATTCGAAACAACTCGAAACTTCTTGCTTATACTGTATATAAATAAGACAGTTGAGAGCGACAGGAAGTGAGTGTTGAAAAGTTTTCAAACTGAATAAGCCAATAAGAGCAGAGCAGCATCACATCTTAAGTTCCAGAGGGTGTATATAGTGGTGCAGGAAATAGAGCAAGATCAGTAATTGATGAGCAGATTCTGATTAAGGTCAACTGTGAAAGGTTCAGCACAATGATTTTTGAATATGTAAAACCTATCCTGAAAGCAGATGCTTTGATGTGTATCATCCTTGTAGTAGTGGAGTTGCTGCTAGAGAATGCGTTTGCCTGTCCTTGCAATCAGAACAACATTTTTTTCTGCTATGGGCTTCTTTCTGGTTCAAGTCTCATCATCATTTTTGTCTCATTGCTCATCCAGACTCCTCACTACAAGAAACTGAAGGACTGTTGTGGTGGCTCTCTTTTTAACTGTTTGGTCGGCATATTTATGTCAGCGTTGATTTCCTTGTTAACTTGGCTCACTGTGTGGTACCTTGATGGACATTACTCTGTCTGCAAGTGGAGCACCTGGGATGGCGTTTGGACAGAGAACTCTTTGCAAGCCCCCAACAAATGGTGCAAGCCTTTAGGTGGCAACAATACCTTCATCAAACTGCAAGAACTGAACTCTACAAAGTGGTCCACTGAATCTCAGGTATGATACCTGCACCACTACAAGTACTGCATTGAAGAATATGATACTTTGCATAGATACCATTGTGTAGGCCTACACATGAGTAAGCAGTATATTAAGAGTTATGTTCCAAATTGTTATAATATATCTTCCCTGTATATATATATAATGTTTCTCAGGTAATAGACCAGGGGCCGTATTCACAAAGAATTTTAAGGCTAAAAGTAGCTCCTAACTGGCGAATTTAGGAGCAACTCCTAAAAATAATGGGTGTGTCACTCCTAACTTTAGGACTCCTAATTTTTTTCACTAAAAGTAATTCACAAAGCATTTTAGACCTAAAAGTAGCACCTAAGTCTGGGACAGCTTAAAAGAAGTCGAGAGGACTCCTAACTCACTAAGACCTATTCACAAACCCTTTTTGGGGCATTTCACTTCGCAATGTTTTGAAATGCGTATGCGGCTACAGGAGCTTCCAATCGCGAGGGAACAATTTTGCATTGTAGGCAAAAAAGGGATGCAATAACGCCACCAACAACAAGCAAAACTACTCATTGTGAACATGTAAATTAAATGTAACGTTTCATTGTGAATCAAATTAAAATGTTCTCCTCTTTGCAAATGTGGGCATAGACTATGGTGACAGGTTAATTTAATAATGTTGCAAAGATACTGCATCAATCTGCATGTTTCATTAGGCTACTAGGCTATTTGTTTTGCCTTACTCTTGATTTATTTAGGCTAGGCCTTTTTATTCAGTTCAGTTTATTCATCATCTTCCGTCCTTCGCACCTGTGTAGCGCACGCATTCTCAGACCTGTCACCTGTCACTCATCATCGCAAGGGAGGTGTTTGGAATCATGCCCGCGTTACAATCATCAGCCAATCAAGGTGGTCACTTCAGTCAAGCTCGTGCATGAGTAATGACGTCATCCATAGCAACGAAGGCTCACTCTTAGTTTAGGAGTTGTCATTTTTCCTTACTAAGAGTAGGTCTGAAAGGCTTTGTGAATAACTTTTAAGAGAAAACTCCTAGCTAAAATCTTTTAGTGCGATTTAGGAGTACTCCTAGTGGTAAGATAAAAGTCTTTGTGAATACGGCCCCTGAACTGCAACTGGGTAATTTGTTCTTTGATTTTTTTTATAAAAAAATCAAAACAACACACTTATAGATATTACCTGAAATGAGAGAAGAAAAAAAAAAAAAACAGGATTTATGAATATTTTACAATGGAGACATTGTGATTGGAACCAAACTCTTAATATGTAAAATATGTGAAATACTTACTATACGTACTTACTATACTGATAATCCTCTTGTATTGCCATCATCTTATACTGTATGTGATGTACTTTCATTTGTATCTTTCAGGAAATATCCATCAAGCTCTTCGTTGGCCTTACTGGGTGTATACTTGTCTACACTTCTATGCTGATTTATATTAGTTATAATGATGGGGAAAATGTATGAATGCAGTGCCTATTGGTACACACATGTGTAAATAAATTAATGAATAGACTTTATTGTCATGTCAGGCGTAAAAACGGTCCTCAGTCTCACCAATACAATAGACAGTACAATTTACACAGTATAGACACAAATACATAAAACTGTTCACTGAGACACAACATATCCACAGGATACATAATTTTAAATACAAGTAGGTCTTGGTTGCACACACACAGGCATGCTCACTCTCACTCCCTCACAGACACACACACACACACACTCCTTCCAGACCTGGCCAAACTAGGCTCCCATGTTTATTTTTTCCCGGGTTTATTGACCATACTAAATCCATTTGGTAAGAAAGAACCTTTTTTTCTTTTTCTATTTTTTGACTTTGCTTAAAGCAGCACTAAAGATTTGTTCTGGGGGTCCCCCTAGAGTTGAGAAGTGCAATAACAAAGGCATGTGTTCCTACAGAAAACTTCCTAGGCTATTTTTACAAGCGATAAGACCTGCTCAGAGTGCGGCAGAAGTGCTTTTCCCCTTTTAAGAGTGTATGTGCCATCAAAATGATTTCCAGAATGACTCTTAAAAGCATGCATAACTAGTATTGCTGTACAAATGCTGTAAAATATGCTAACATCTGTCCAATGACATGCCATTTAATACCTTATAATGTGAACTCTGGTCATCAGTTCATGAACATACAGAAAACTATTGTACTAAATTGACAAATAAATGTTAAAAAAATCTTTTTTTGAGCATGTAATAAGCTTCTTTGTTTGGGCCTTTAGGCTACATGTGTGGTACCGTGAAGGAGCGCCTTCACAGATCATGTGACACATTTGATCATGTAACACGTTTAAAGGGGAAGCCGTGGCCTACTGGTTAGTGCTTCGGACTTGTAACCGGAGGGTTGCTGGTTCGAACCCCGACCAGTAGGCACGGCTGAAGTGCCCTTGAGCAAGGCACCTAACCCCTCACTGCTCCCCGAGCGCCGCTGTTGTTGCAGGCAGCTCACTGCGCTGGTATTAGTGTTTGCTTCACCTCACTGTGTGTTCACTGTGATCTGATTATGCAAATGCTTTTGGTAATTTTGATTTAGATTAAGTTTTATTTAGTTTAATTTGTATTTTGTATATTCTTTATCTTCTACAGTCCTTATTGCTTAGTTGCGTTTTTATATTATGTAAGGGATAATGTATAAAACGCCGGTCATTGTTGGGAGATACAGTAGGTCCCGACAGGGCGAACCGGTCTTGTTCCGCCCTGAAGGGACCTATCTCCCAACAATGACCGGCGTTCTATACATTATCCCACTTATTACACGGCTACTTACCAAAACGACACAATAAACTCCCCACGATATGACTCTTTAGCCTACATAGCCTAGGCTATAGCCTATTTGTTACCGTTTCATCATGGCTTTTGCTGAGAAACAAATAGTTCGCAACAACACACGCTGAACTTGAATCAAACATTCTTTAGAACACAGCTGATCAACCGTCTGCTTTCACTTTTGAATGAAGTTCCAATCCTTGCGTAGTGATATGAAAGAATTGACTTAGAAGCACAAAGCCCATTTTCCTTGACAGCGATCTGTTATACTTAGCAACGCTCTGTTATTCAGAATTAGCAGACCGCCGAACGTTGGGAAGGCCCATTCAAGTGAATGGAGCATTCTGCAGCACTATGAAGAGCCGTGTAATAAATACTTTTAATTACTTTTTCTGCTGTTATTGAATGTGTGTTGTCTGTATGCTACTGTGACCTTGAATTTCCCCTAGGGATCGTCCGTCCATCCGTCCGTCTGTCTGTGTCTAGTTGTTTACTCCGGTGTTTATCCCCAGACATTAGTCTGTGGTTTAGAATCTGAGTGAAGAATAAATAATAATATCAGAGGAACACCAGCTGAGCAGCAGTGGCCAACACAGTGCTGCCTGCTGGTGGAAGACAAATCGCATTGTGCCTGTGTTTACTGTCATGTGTCCTGAGGGGGGGGGGCAAACAAAAACAGCACATTTGATATGCATTCACACAGTGAAACTTTTTCTTTTGATTGATATTTCACTTTCAGGTTTTTCAGCCCAGGGTTTCTGTAATTCCCATTGTAGTGATCACACACAGACAGGTACCACTTATGGTAAGCATGACCATGTATTGGAACAGAGATCAAGCCATACACAGACATTGGCACAGGGCAACACAAGGGTAGTCTCAACCGCACACGTAACACACAATAAGGTTAAGCACACACATCAACACGAGGATAATCACATAAGGTAGAATTAAAGATACACAATACACACTAATAAATACGCAACATGGAAAACGCAAATACAACTTCACTAACTGATTACACATTATCTCACTGACACACAGAATCATAGGTACTGTAGCACTCACTCAACAGTAGACAATCCACCAATGCGACACTGTACAGTTTTTTGTAAAGGCAGCCCAAATCCTTTCCAGTTTACAGTATACGCGGTGCACGCACAGGCAACTCAGGATCTGTATCAATGAGCACCGTAGAGCTATCAACTTTTCTTGTTTCAAAATCTGTGATCGTGTGGACCCTTGCTCCCACAATGCAACATGTAAAGTAAATGTAAACATATACAGGGGAAATTCCTTCAAAAACATCACATTTCTACAGATATATTTTACAGTGCATCCTTTGCAGCACAGGGCATAGTTTCCTCTGCTTTTTTCATTGCTTTTTCCTCTGTTTCTTGTTTAATTGGTCTTCTTCTCTTAATAGTTCCAATCCACATAAATCAGCAACCCGGAATACATACATATAACAAAACCAAGGGAAATAAACATCCATATGGATATTACCTGAAACAGATGGTTCAGCAAAATTCTTGATTGTCAAATAGTGCAATTAATGTATTGCATAAATGCAATGTAATAGAATATCAATATTTAAGATTAACAAGAATCAACCATTAGAATAGCATACCTGAGAATAAATGAACATATCGGTGGAGAAAATTCTTTGTTGTTCACGAAGAGTTTGGTTATTTGGTTCGCACCACTTGTGAGACATTCGTATTAAAGGGTTGGGCTTGGTCCAAACACCATCCCACATGCTCTGCTGACAGACGTAGTAGTGTCCATCAGAGTACCACAATGTGATCCAAGTGATTAAGGAAATCAACCCTGATAAGACAACAATACATCTGTACAAAACTTTTTCCTTTTTCTCCCTTTTGTGCTCTATCCGACTGAATTGTATAATTTCTTGTGCTTCACTGTTCTCAATTACCCCAGCGTCTTCTCTTTCTGTGTCTTTTGCTTTTTCTCCTGTTTCCTGTTTCAGCAGTTCCTTGTAACGACGTGTTTGGATTTGCAAAGTCATAGAGAAAATTACTAAACATGAACCAATCAGAAGCCCCCCAAAAAATAATTGGTTATATGAGTTGCAAGGACAGTAGAACTCTCTCTCCACCAGTTTTTCCAGTAGAATAAGGACAACACTCGAAAGAAAATCCATTTGAAGGATGAACGCTGTAAATTCAGAAAACATCTTGACCATTACAAGTTTTCTGATGCTCCAAACATGAGACACCCTTCAGAGTTCCCTCCTTGTCCTGGCACTGCTGCCCTCAGGGAGGTGTTCCTGTGGTGTTAACCTGATCTGATTGGCTTATTCTGTTACTGGTTTTACCCTTCCTTTGCAGTGGTCTATATTGCAAAGGGGGGTGTTGGCAGCATTAACTATAAAGAACAACAGAGAAGCATAATAAACTGTTCTGAATAATCTGTCATACTGTACCACAGAGGAAAAACTCCATATTTACCATTGTACCACATTGTAAGGAACACTGTTGTGACACCTGTGCCCGCCAGTGCCCACAGCAACTGCCAACACGCTGAGCTTCTCAGCTATGTGGTAAAGAGATCTGCAGCAATAACTTCCTGCCACAAAAATCCGTCTTCATCTGTAGGCATATACATGCACGCATACTGCATACAGACTTTACATCTATATGTGGCAACTATTAAAACCATGTAAAGTACCATGTAAAAACAAACATTCTGTGAAAACTCAGCTAATGATTTAATTTGACAGAGAAAGCGCTTTTGAATTACTTTCTGATCTTTGACTATAACTGAAAAGCATACAGTAGATACAAAACAAAAGTCGGTGGATGAATAAACAGTGCTTCAAAGAGCTCTAGCCACAACATAAAAAGAAGTGAAACATGATAGATTTTAATCAATGTATTCGTAAAATCAAGAAAAATATTGAGAAGAAAAAAATGGATTGTTAAGCACATGTGTGATGGAAAACAAGGGAAAGGGGGTAAGACTTTTTCCCCCAGTTGAGAATAAGTGAAATTTCAACCTAGCAATATTGCCATCCCCCTCAACTACAACACTACCAACAGTGAACTGATAGGGCACAGAGAGACAAACGTAATAATGACTAAATTAATTAATTTAAGGAATAATTGATTCACTAAAATTGTATATCTAAACATGAACATCCTTTTCCTTTTTTTCCTTATCTCAAAGGTTTGCTTTGGGATTCTATTTGTTTATAAAATGCACTCTCATGAACGTGTCATAAACAAGTTACAAACGTTTATGACATAACGCTTCTGTAAGTGTCATTCGGTTTTTGTCATAACAAGTTAGGGTTAGGATTAGGGTTAGGTTTAGGATTAGGGTTAGAATTAGGGTTAGGATTAGGGTTAGAGTTCATGTGTCATGACAGTGTCATGTGTTCATGACGGTGTCATGCCACTCTTATGTCGATACTGTCAAGTGTTACCCTACTGTCTATACTGCACTATACATCTTATTATATGTCTGTATACTACTGTTTATACTGTACCACCTGTCTATACTGTGTATATCACATTGCACTTTTCTGCTTTTTTGCACTTCTGGTTAGACGCAAACTGCATTCCATTGTATCTGTACTCTGCACGATGATAATAAAGTTGAATGTATAATCTAAACCTTTAAGATCCTCTCCCTGTCCTTATATAAACCCTGGCACTCTCAGCAAGTCATTCGTTTGTATTAGAAGACCTGCTTTCTTGCCCTACTCTATCGATCAGGGGTTTCAACAGATTGTGACCCAGGGATCACCATTCTGACCAAGGAAACATCCTGAGAATAACCACTGAACGACAAATAGTGATAATCAAATTGAAACCACATTAGTCAATGCATGGCCAGGGTCTACCAGCAATACATCCACAAACCACTGATCGAAATCCCCTCCTCTAGATAATGCAGACCACACTGGAGACCACACTGTGCTACATAATACTGTAGCTCAATAGAGACCATTGCAAAAGGAGGGCAGAGAGTGTGATCCAACCAGATCATGTTACCATTACAGAAAGACCTCGCTTGCTGAGTGTGCCAGGGTTTATAAAAGGGCCGAGAGGATGCTAAAGGTTTTCTGGTATGCAGCAGCTCATAGAGGTAGTTTTCGTGATACTTTCATGATGAACATGCTCTTTTCTTGTTCGAGTGTAATTATCCTCTCTCTAACTGTGCTCATACAGTGCCCTCGTTACAAGACACTGCTGAAAAGGTGTGGCCTTGGTGGGCTGTATACTATTTGTGCGTCTCTGTTCTGCTTATCAATATCATCAGCGATCTCTTTATTAACTTGGCTAACAGTGTGGTTCTTTGATGGACACTACTACCTATGTCAGCAGAGCACATGATACTTGGACAAAGAACTCTGAGGGATTGCCTCGTACTGTAAGTGGTGCAAGCCTGATCATAACAACCAAACTCTCTACGAATAACAAAGAATTCTCTCCATCAAGTGGTTCATTGAGTCTCAGGTATGATACCTGATGTTTGTTATTACAGTGTAAATATTATATTATATTATATTATATTATATTATATTATGATAAATTACCCTGTAATAATTATAAAGGTATTATATTTGTGTCATTTGTTTCAGAATACATCCATTGATTTGTTCATAGGCCTTACTGTGTGTATAGCCATCTACACCATTTTTTTTATTCCCATGAGTTTGAAGAATGAACATAAAGATCAGGCTGGAAATGGAAACCAAGGACAAAGGAGCTAACAGCAGATGAAAAATGCAAGGACAAAAATCAGAGATGTGATTATCTTAACATGTATTGTTATTGTGTCGAAGGTGCTATGTACAATTGAACAAGGAATTCTAACATTATAGTCACATTTCTATGACACCCCTCCCATCCCAAAGCAAACCTATGCTCTGAGAAAAAAAAAGATGTTCATCTCTCAGGGTGGTTAATACTGTAATACAGGTGTTTGTCCTTCATGTTTAGATATCAAATTAATTAATTATTATGTTATGTCTCTCTGTGCCCTTTACTTTCACTGTTGAGGGGGATGGAAGTATTGTCAGGCTGAAAGTTGACCTATTATTAACAGGTGAAAAAAGGCCTACCCCTCCCCCCTCTTTTAACATTACACACATGCTTGACAATCCATGTTTCTTCGCTCAACATTTTTCTTTTGATTTACCAGTAAATTTAACATTGATTAAAATCTATCATGTTTCACTTCTTTTTATGTTTTCTGTTTATCTACTGATTTTTGTTATGTATTAAATAACTAACTGAGCTTTCACATAATTTTTGCTTTTACATGGCTATAGTTGCCACATAGAGATGCAGAACGCGTGCATGTACTGTAGGCTACATGTCTACAGATGAAGACGGATGTTGTGACAGGAAGTTATTACTGTAGATCTCTTCCCCACATAGCTGAGACGCTCAGAGTGTTGGCAGTTGCAGTGGGTACATGGAGAAAAAAACAGATCTTGAGAATGGCCACCTAGCAACTCCAGTGTGTATCAGAGCCTACATATAGCCTCTCTACTGTCTTGAGGGCTCTGGGCTGAGGGGCATGAGTAACTGTGTCTGTTAATCTTACAGTTTGTCACAACTGCTTGCCGATATTTTTTCGAATCCTTTTCTTATTTTATGCTATTTTAACATGTACAATATCTGCAACAGATAAACACAATATCTGATGGGAATCAACTGTGGTGCATTAGATATGAGATTTCTTATTGTGTGTGTTTTGGTTTTGGATTTAATGTCTTGGGAAGATGAGAGTTTTCTTTGCACAACACACTGAAATACTAGGTTAGGACATACCTCTTGTACTGAGAGTCCAATAAATGCTGCATTGATATTAAATGACTGCAACACTTAAACAAAATTGATTCCTTCATTTAGAAGACCAGGGCCGGTTCTCTCTATACACACATCTATTGAATGATAGATTGGCACATGTAATGCAGACGGATTGACACAAATATTTATTGACCAATAGATTGACACATACATTGACAGATACATGTATTGACTAATAGGTTAACACATAGAATGAAAGATAGATTGACAAATATTGGCATATTTATTGACCAAGAGATTGACACATACAGATATAAATTACAAAACAAATCCTCCATATTATGCTGTCTACCTATTTAAATATATATCTATCTATGTATGCACTGACAAATTAGATATGGATATGCACTGTGTTTATCAGTGCTCATTAAAAGATCAATGGCAATGTGGAAATTCAATTCAATGTGCTTTGCTCATCATTATTTCCACCATCTTTATTTTTAGCTTGTTTATTTTTAGCTTGTTTATTTTTACCATCTTTATTTTTACCATCTTTATTTTTACCATCTTCATTTTCACCATCACTATCATTATCATCTAAAGTCATAAGAATCAGAATAATATTGTAGAGAAGAATAAACACAGTAAGTGCAATAAACAGCTTAATGGATATGTCCTGAAAGACAAAAAATGAAACAGCCAACATTACCAACTATGCCCATTTTATCAAACATTTGTAATGTGTCAAGTGGCTTTTTTAAAAACTTAAAAAAAATATATGATAATATTTTTAAAAGTTATTTATTATATGTGCTTTACAGTTTAAAGATATCAGGCTCATAAATGGTAACTGCAAAATATATTATAACAATAAATAAATCATACCTGAGAATCAAGGGCCCACATTGCAGACGTCATTCTTTGCAATTCGATGAAGGTCTCGTTGCCACCTGAAGGCTTGCACCATTTGTGAGGGAATCGTGCCAAGTTTTCTGTCCAAACACCATCCCAGGTGCTCATCTTGCAGACATAGTAATGCCCATCAAAGTACCAAGTTATGTACCAACTAAACAAGGATATAAGTGCTGACAGACATATGCCAAACAAACAGTTAAAAAGAGAGCAATCACAACATTTCTGCAGTTTCTTGTAGTGAGGAATCTGGATGAGCATTGTGAGAGAAACGAAAATGAGACTTGAACAAGCAACAAGCGCATTGCAAAAAAAGGCGTTGTTTTGATTGCAAGGGCAGTTAAACTCTTTCTCTAGCAGCCTTTCTATCACTACAATGACAACAATCAAAAAAGCATCGGCTTTTATGATCGGTGCTGATACTTTGGAAAGCATCTCCCTGTTCTTTTTGAAATTGCCTTTGTGAGAGTCTGTTCACCAGTAAGCTTTTACTTTCTCTTTCACACTTAAATAAGCCCTCTCACTGTGACGTCACAGGCAACTTTGTAGCCTGTGTATATATATATATATATATATATATATATATATATATATATATATATATATATATATATAATAAATTATTATTTGTCTCAAGGATGCAACAATGGCCACCACAACTGTATAACTGTATACAAGGGGAGTTAGAAGTGCAGTGATTGCAAGAAATACAGGATGGTAAAAACAAGAAGACACAAAAAGAAAAAAACACGCTTATTAGTAAGACAAGAACTGAGTCACGAAAATGTGGAAAAAGGTGGCTGCTGGTGTGAAACTACATGTCACTGCAAACAATAACTTTAACATAAACAGGAGGGCAAATGTTCAAGACCTTTGTGTTGCTCTGTATGTGTGTGAATGTGATTGACTGTTCGAACACTGGTGTGAGTGAGCGGTTTCCTGTCAAGTTTCCTGCTGTTTGTGTGAGACGTGAAATGTTTGATGAACAAGACTATTTGTGATGAAGTGTTCTGGTGACATGAAATATAGAATAAAGTAATTCTCACAATGCTGATGTTTTATTTTTGGTAACCATGAAAACCATGATTTATGATATGCTTTTATTATCATGGTTTCACTATGGTTAAACCCTATAACCATAGTTACCATAAAGTGCTATAGGTAAACCATGGTAGATCCACAGCCACTATGCTATGGATAAACCATCATACTGCCACAACTACTATGAAGTGGTACTATGGTAAGGAGCATATCGTAATCACCATGAGTTAATATTGTAAAATCATGGTAATTGTATTAAAAAAACACAGAAAACCAGAGTGATTTTTTTGTAAGGGTAGCCTTTACTGTAACATTTTCCCTGTTAAAGTGTAACTCCAGAGTAAAAACAACCTAGGATCTATTTACAGTAGTTAAGACAAGACAGGTACAGGTCATGGGATGAGGATGAGGACATTAGTGTAATATGTGTTTTTTTTTTCATTTCCAACAGGAGAGGGCATTGTTTTCAAACTTGAGAGTTATCTCGCCACTTCAAAGAGTTTCTCACTGGTGGTGTGTTATACATATGGTTACCGGTAATCTTTCTCTGTGGTAAGAAAGATAATTCAGGACAGTTTTTCATGCTTTTATGTCCTTCTTACTGGTTAATGCTGATCACAAGGCTCACTATCTTATATATCTTCTATAGCACATTAGAGACCACTGCAAAAAGAGGGTAGGAAGTGTTATTGAATTAGCCAATCAGATGGGTTAATGCCACAGGAACACCTTTCTTAGGGTGGCAGGGTATATATAAGAACAACCAGCGATTCTAAAATATTTTTTGTGATATGTAGAGCATTAGAAAGGGGCAAGATGTTTTCTTCATTTTCTAAGTTCATCCTTCAGGTGGATATTGTGTTATCATGTGTTGTCCTTGCTGTAGTGGAAAAACTGATAGAAAAAGAGTTCATTTGTCCTTGCAACCCAGATAACAATTTAGTTTTCTGTGGGCTTGTGAGTAGTTCAGGTATCATAATTATCTGTCTTACTATGCTCATCCAATTCCATCATTACACAAAACTGCTGAAAAAGGAAAAAGAAGAAAACAAAGAAGAAGCTAAAGATGAAGAAAAGAAAAAAAAAAGAAGAAACATGAAAATATGTTACGCATGTATTGTTGTCTTGTCATGTTGTATCTCCATATTCACTTGGCTCACACTGTGGTACTCAGAGGGACACTACTATCTATGTCAGAAGAGCGATTTGGATGGTGTTTGGACAGCGTCTGACTCCTTGAAAGGAATGCCTACAAAGTGGTGCGAACCGGATCATAGTAACCAAACTCTACATAAAGAAGGAATAATTAAATCAACCAAGCTGTTCAATTATTCTCAGGTATGATATTGTAATGTTTGATAACAGGATGGGTCTAAATTATTATAATTATAATAATTATGATTCATTGCATTACATTTTACTTATACTTTAGATACAAGTGTCTGCTAACTATTTCCATAGTGTACTAAGAATGAGAAAATTCGAAAAGCGATTAACACATGCCAATCCATCTATTTCAGAGAGTGTCCATAGGGCTGTTTATTACCCTTGCTTTGTTGATAGTGGTCTACATCGTTTTGCTGATTTATGTGGGTTGGCAAAATGAAGAGAAGGATCAGCAGACAGAGAACAATGCAGAAAGAATGCCATTGAATCAACAGCAGTCAGACCAAAGTGAAGGTAAAACTGAAGGGGATACTAAAGAATATGATTGAAATTTAATAAATGGTAATGGTAGGGGTGTGCATGGGGAGGGGTGTTCATGACACTGTCACAGCCATGCCATGATACCTGTCATGAACAATAAGTGGTGGTTTTGAATGTTAAAGTTTCATTAATCTTGTTTTTTTAATGTCATTTTGACTGTCAAGTTGACCTTGTTTGGGATGTCTTCATTATATGACAACTTGACATTCACCAAGCTGACATAACCTTCTGACCACTTTGTCATGACAACATCACATTAACCAAGGTGGTATAACGTGTCAATGTCATGACAACTTGACATTAACCAAGACAGCATAAACTTACAAACTTTACGGTTTATTTATTCATTTAGCTGATGCTTTTGTGGTGCAAATGCTGTAATGTGTTTGGTGCCCACCTAGGGATTCAAAATCTGCAGGCTAAAGTTAAAGACCGTTTTTATTGGCCCGGATGGTTTAGGGATGTTCAGCAGTTTTGTAGAGCATGCCCAGACTGTGCCTCTCGGAAGTCTCAGGGGCCTTCTCCTAGAGCCACCATACATTTTGACCGCTAGAGTGCCTTGCCATGGATATTGGGTCCATTGCCTGAAGCCCCAAATAAAAATAAATGCATTTTAGTAGTGGGTGATTACTTGTTGTCAAAATAGACGGAAGCTTATGCGCTGCATTGGTGGCTCAGGTCCTGGTAGAACAGTGGGTGTCGGTTTGGGGCTCCACATAGCATCCAGTCTGACCAAGTCAGAAATGTTGAGTCCACAAACATTTGAGTCCAAATGTTGAGTCCACAAACTGGTTTGTCAACTGCTCTGTATCCATAAAACACAAACATCTCCCTACCATCCTGAATCTCATAGGATGGTTGAGAGGTTTAATCGCACCCTATTGTTCATGTTGCCATTGTTTGTGGAAGACAACCAGTGTAACTGGGATATATTGTTACCCTATGTTCTTATGGCCTATAGGAGCAGTGTTCACGCTTCTACTGGGTTCACACATATAAGGTATTGTTTGGGCGGGAGATAATTCTCTCTGTGGATGTGATGTGGGACACTTATCATAGGGAATGGTTCTCTGCAGTAACGGATTATGTGGTGGGGCTTACTGACATACTGTGTCTACAGTGGTTGGGGCGGTCAAAAGACATCAAGACCAGGCCTGAGGACAGCAGAAGGCTGTATTTGATGGCAAAGTCAACCATCAGTACTACACTGTTGGGGAGTTGGTGTGGGTCCAAAATAAAGCCAGGAAGGGTGGGGGGGGGGTTCAGTAAAAAAATGCAGAGCCGTTATAAAAGCCCATATAAATTGTTAGAATTCATTTCAAATGTGCTTTATAGGTTGGTTTTGCCTGAAGGGGGACCTGAAATGGTAGTACATTTTAACCGACTGAAACCTTTTGTCCCTCTGTCTGCTTCAGGGGAGTCATTGAGATCCCCATTGCCATACCCATTGCCACTCAGTCAGGGTACAGGGGGAATGCAGCCTGACGTGGACTGTGCTGCGAGGGATGTGTCACCAAGTGCATCGCCAGTTGCTGAACTGCAGCTGGAGGCAGCATCGGCTGTAACTGCTCCAGAGCAGCAAGCACTGGAGGCTCAACAGGAGGGGAATGGGGACTGGCATACCGAGCCAAGCCTTGAAACCGGAGTGCAGAACCCAGAGGGAGCCAGTGAGGTGGGGATGGGTGATGGTGCCCGATAGGGGTGTGAAGCGGAGCAATCATTCGTAGTTAGTTAATTAGACCTACGAGTTAGTATAAGAGAAATATAAGGTTGCTTGATGAGCAATTGCGTTATTACATTTGAATTCCTTCCTTGACAAGGCTATGGACCTACTTGGTGCCTATGGATCATCTGAGTTAAAAGGGAAATCAGGCGAGTTTCCATATAGATCGCCGCTTCTCGAGGAAACCGGGTGCTGTCGGTACGAAAAAACCAAAAGCTCAAGTTTCTACAGTCAGCAGCTAATGTAGCCAGGCAGCTACAGCGCTACACTCTGTGGTATGTGAATGAGAGCTCATGGACATGCCCCCAGAGTGTAACGCAGTAAGCCGCCTGGCTGCGATAGCTGCTGACTGTGGCTACTTGAGCTAGGTAAAACCGATTGTTTTTGTTTTTTTGTACCGACAGCACTCAGTGACTTTGAGAAATGGAGATCTATGTGAAGACTTGCCGGATTTCTCCTTTAAGGAAAAGATAAATACTTTGAATGGGCCTATATCTCATCACAAGATCTAGCCTAAAAGTGGGAGCCAACAATTCATCTGGCACGAATAGCACAATGTTCAGTAGCCTTCAATGACGTTCATGAATTTCAAAACATAGCTTACACCTTTAAGGATGTATCCATAGCTAGTTGCTTGAGCCGCCAAGAACTGACATTGCTTTAAAGGGTTCCTACAGGAATAAATGGTATGGTATGCACACCTACGTAGTTTACCTTGCTCTTGCCTTTCTGAAATAACTCTGACCCACCTTCTTTGTCGCCATCCCAGGCCAGTCAGGGTTCAGGGGGAATGCAGCCTGACGTGGACAGTGCTGCGAGGGATGTGTCACCAAGTGCATCGCCAGTTGCTGAACTGCAGCTGGAGGCGGAATCAGCTGTAGCTGTTCCAGAGCAGCAAGCACTGGAGGCTCAACAGGAGGGGAATGGGGACGGGCATACCGAGCCAAGCCTTGAAACCGGAGTGCAGAACCCAGAGGGAGCCAGTGAGGTGGGGATGGGTGATGGTGCCCGATAGGGGTGTGAAGCGGAGCAATCATTCACATTTGTATTTGTATCTGTATTTGGATAGAACCAGGAAATGAGCGGGGCTTAAACTGGAAGTGCGTTCAAATTATGTTGAAATTTAAAAAAACAAAACTCATTTAGCAAATAACTACACAAATGATCAAATGTCTGGTGTAATATCTGCTTTATAGTATGAATTAATTCAATTATTAACAAAAAATAAATGATTACATAGTTAATCACTATCCATTAAATATAAAATTAGTTAGTTAATTAGACCTACGACATAAGTATAACAGAAATATAAGGTTGCTTGATGAGCAATTGCATCATTACATTTGAATTCCTTCCTTGAAAAGGCTATGGGCCTAGACTACTTGGTGCCTATGGATCATCTGAGTTAAAAGGAAAATCCGGCGAGTTTCCATATAGATCTCTACCCTGGAAATCCAGAGTTCTCGCGAGAGCACAATGGAATTGTCTCTGTGAGACACTCTGGCAAAGAGCAATGATGCATGTTACTTTTTCCCCTTGCATTCCGGGGAACCAGCTAAACTGGTGAAGATAGCGCTGCAACGTTGGAGGACAGTACACATTGTTTGTAGTGTTATCCGATTGTGTCGAAGTCCGAAATCATTCAGAGTAAACATGGTCTAGTGTTATCCAATTGCGTGCAGTGAGATTTTTAAATGCATGCTTGTTGCCGCCCCTCGAGTTGGGCCATTACATTGCTCTTTGCCAGACCCTTAATCTTTCTAGATGATCAGGGTCTGGATTTTCCAGGCCAATAGATCTCCGCTTCTCGAGGACACCGGGTGCTGTCGGTACGAAAAAAACGAAAGCTCAAGTTTCTACAGTCAGCAGCTAATGTAGCCAGACAGCTACAGCGCTACACTCTGTGGTATGTAAATGAGTGCTCATGGACATGCCCCCAGAGTGTAGCGCAGTAAGCTGCTGACTGTGGCTACTTGAGCTAGGTAAAACCGATTGTTTTCATTTTTTTGTACCGATAGCACTCAGTGACTTTGAGAAATGGAGATCTATGTGAAGACTTGCCGGATTTCTCCTTTAAGGAAAAGATAAATACTTTGAATGGGCCTATATCTCATCACAAGATCTAGCCTAAAAGTGGGAGCCAACAATTCATCTGGCACGAATAGCACAATGTTCAGTAGCCTTCAATGACGTTCATGAATTTCAAAACATAGCTTACACCTTTAAGGATGTATACATAGCTAGTTGCTTGAGCCGCCAAGAACTGACATTGCTTTAAAGGGTTCCTACAGGAATAAATGGTATGGTATGCACACCTACGTAGTTTACCTTGCTCTTGCCTTTCTGAAATAACTGACCCACCTGCTTTGACGCCATTCCAGGCCAGTCAGGGTACAGGGGGAATGCAGCCTGACGTGGACTGTGCTGCGAGGGATGTGGCACCAAGTGCATCGCCAGTTGCTGAACTGCAGCTGGAGGCGGCATCGGCTGTAGCTGTTCCAGAGCAGCAAGCACTGGAGGCTCAACAGGAGGGGAATGGGGACTGGCATACCGAGCCAAGCCTTGAAACCGGAGTGCAGAACCCAGAGGGAGCCAGTGAGGTGGGGATGGGTGATGGTGCCCGATAGGGGTGTGAAGCGGAGCAATCATTCGTAGTTAGTTAATTAGACCTACGAGTTAGTATAAGAGAAATATAAGGTTGCTTGATGAGCAATTGCGTTATTACATTTGAATTCCTTCCTTGACAAGGCTATGGACCTACTTGGTGCCTATGGATCATCTGAGTTAAAAGGGAAATCAGGCGAGTTTCCATATAGATCTCCGCTTCTCGAGGAAACCGGGTGCTGTCGGTACGAAAAAACCAAAAGCTCAAGTTTCTACAGTCAGCAGCTAATGTAGCCAGGCAGCTACAGCGCTACACTCTGTGGTATGTGAATGAGAGCTCATGGACATGCCCCCAGAGTGTAACGCAGTAAGCTGCCTGGCTGCGATAGCTGCTGACTGTGGCTACTTGAGCTAGGTAAAACCGATTGTTTTTGTTTTTTTGTACCGACAGCACTCAGTGACTTTGAGAAATGGAGATCTATGTGAAGACTTGCCGGATTTCTCCTTTAAGGAAAAGATAAATACTTTGAATGGGCCTATATCTCATCACAAGATCTAGCCTAAAAGTGGGAGCCAACAATTCATCTGGCACGAATAGCACAATGTTCAGTAGCCTTCAATGACGTTCATGAATTTCAAAACATAGCTTACACCTTTAAGGATGTATACATAGCTAGTTGCTTGAGCCGCCAAGAACTGACATTGCTTCAAAGGGTTCCTACAGGAATAAATGGTATGGTATGCACACCTACGTAGTTTACCTTGCTCTTGCCTTTCTGAAATAACTCTGACCCACCTTCTTTGTCGCCATCCCAGGCCAGTCAGGGTACAGGGGGAATGCAGCCTGACGTGGACAGTGCTGCGAGGGATGTGTCACCAAGTGCATCGCCAGTTGCTGAACTGCAGCTGGAGGCGGCATCGGCTGTAGCTGTTCCAGAGCAGCAAGCACTGGAGGCTCAACAGGAGGGGAATGGGGACTGGCATACCGAGCCAAGCCTTGAAACCGGAGTGCAGAACCCAGAGGGAGCCAGTGAGGTGGGGATGGGTGATGGTGCCCGATAGGGGTGTGAAGCGGAGCAATCATTCACATTTGTATTTGTATCTGTATTTGGATAGAACCAGGAAATGAGCGGGGCTTAAACCGGAAGTGCGTTCAAATTATGTTGAAATTTAAAAAAACAAAACCCATTTAGGAAATAACTACACAAATGATAAAATGTCTGGTGTAATATCTGCTTTATAGTATGAATTAATTCAATTATTAACAAAAAATAAATGATTACATAGTTAATCACTATCCATTAAATATAAAATTAGTTAGTTAATTAGACCTACGAGATAAGTAGAAGAGAAATATAAGGTTGTTGATGAGCAATTGCGTTATTACATTTGAATTCCTTCCTTGACAAGGCTACTTGGTGCCTATGGATCATCTGAGTTAAAAGGGAAATCCGGTGAGTTTCCATATAGATCTCCGCTTCATGAGGACACCGGGTGCTGTCGGTACGAAAAAAAAACGAAAGTTTGAGTTTCTACAGTCAGCAGCTAATGCAGCCAGGCAGCTACAGCACTACACTCTGTGGTATGTAAATGAGAGCTCATGGATATGCCCCCAGAGTGTAGCGCAGCAAGCTGCCTGGTTGTAGCAACTCGAGCTAGATAAAACCGATTGTTTTGTTTTTTTTGTACCGATAGCACTCGGTGACTTTGAGAAACAGAGATCTATGTGAAAAACTCGCCGGATTTCTCCTTTAAAGGTTGTATCAGTGATTGCAGGCCCAAAAAAGGCCCAAACATAAATGATCACATTCATCTAATCTTTCCTAACGATTCGCTAGCTGCCCGCCCCATAAGCAGGCCGTAAAAAAACAAGTCTCTGTAGGCAGCCTAGGCTCTGAGATCTGCACACAAAAACAAATGCTATCAACAAGTGTTGTCAACCACTCAAAGGCAAAATAAAGTGTTCCAACCAATAACCGACGAGATGTGTGTTCAGGAGAGTTGCACAAAAGGGAGGGGGAGGGGGTAGCGAGCTAGCTCTCTGTTTTGTTTCAACATCAACAAAAGTGACATTACCCTGCCATCGCTGATACAACCTTTAAGGAAAAGAGAAATATTTTGGATAGACCTATACATACCTGTCAACATTTAGCTTTCCAAAAATGGGAGATTTTTTTTTCGAGGGGGGGGGGTCAGTGTTTATACCGGATCTGTGTTTGCATATTTAATACGTTTCATACACGTGTTTCAACACTGCATTTCGGTCGTTGCTTTTACCTTACCATTACCTTACGCATGCCAGTTATGTATCCCTCAGCTGCCTGCCTGCAGCCTACTTCCAAAACTCCAAAGCTGCTTGCTGTCAGATTTGGTTCCGAGGGCACAAGTTCAGTGTATCAACACCACTCAATAACAGTTTATGTGATGTGTTAATCAATTAAATTCCCAACAATTTCACAACAGCTAGTTCTGGAGTAGGCCATTCAACTAGCCTGCTTGCTTACGACGAGACTCAGGCTGCGCAGTCGGCACCCGCTTCCTTATTTGGGTTTTGGGTTGCCAGGTTTTAGCCTATGACAAAACGGTTGAAATTGAAACTAAGTGATCGTGTATGTGTAGGGTGTATTTCATACACAATCTGGCAACCTGAATGGATCAATGATTTTAAAATGAAGTTTGATGGCCATGCAAATTACGGGAGTTTTCCGGGAGAAATAACAAAACGGGAGGGTGCTGGGAGATGACCTTGAAATACGGGAGAAACCCGGGAAAAACGGGAGTGTTGACAGGTATGGACCTATATTTCAGAGATCTAGCCTGAAAGTGGCAGCCAACAATTCATCTGGCAAGAATAGCACAATGTTCAGTAGCCTTCATGGATGTTCATGAATTAGCTTACATCCATGAACATAGCTTACATCTTTAAGGATGCATGCATAACTAGTTGCTTGAGCCACCAAGAACTGACATTGCTTTAAAGGGTTCCTGCGGGAATAAATGGTATGGTACACACACCTATCTTACCTTGTTCTTGCCCTTCTGAAATAACTCCAAGCTTTGCTGCCTCTATTCTTTCTGTTTTAGATAGTGCCAGTTCAGACCTCCATGGGGCCCTAAGCAAAATCCTGCTAAGGGGCCCTCCTACCTGAACTCTGAGGGCCAAAATGTAACCACAGCACAGTCTTGTTCTCGTTGCTACGATACACAGGACTCATAGTGAATTGACAACCAATTAAAATTACACATTTTCCGTAGGCTACAGAAGAAGCAATGCATTTTTTTTTCGCGCTGAGCTTACAGTAAATGGCGGAAAGAAACAAACAAGGAAATTTTGATCACGCCATTATTCTCCAAACAAATGGCTTCGGGGTCTAGTTTAAACATACCCTTCTCATCTCCGTACGTGTAGTTAGTCGGTCTGATTCACCCACTGCTAGCCCATCTTAGCACAGGTGCCTCAAAGTGGCTGGCTTAAATAGCCTGCACATTCCCAAAAGTGACAAAATAATTCCAACATTTTTCTATTTATATTCTGTGATTTGTATTGGTTTGTGTACAAATAACAATGTCAAATGAGACACAGCCATTTTGTAAACATATACTGTACATACTTGGATCTATGTTTTCATTCAGGGAAATCACTGCTCCTTGGGGTTTAAAGAAGTAACACCAGAGCTTTGCTGCCTACAAATCACTCCATCCAAGTAGCAGTGCTTCGCCTGAATGTGAGCATACTAGTAACAAGTATGTATAAGCTTTGGCTGTGTCTCATTTGACATTGTTATTTGTACACATTGTAACTATACAAATCATGTATAAATATAGAAAACAATGCACACCCTCCGAGGTGCTGGCAAGGGAAAATAAACTAAGAAAAAACTTGGTCGCCGCACACTCTATCTCTTAATTCTTTTATTCCAACGTTTCGGCCTGTCAGCCTTTGTCAAGTCTTAACTATACAAATCACAGCATGTAAATAGGAAAATGTTGGAGTTCTTTTGTCACTATTGGGAGGTGTTAAATTGAAAATTTAAATTTTCAATTTAATTTCTCTTATAGAGCACCAAAACATTGCACATGATAATGCATGAATCCTATTTAGTGTCAGAAAGTTAAAATAGTCCAGTGTAGGAAATGAATTGCCCAGGGGGATTAGGAGTTGTCATAGGGCAAGTAGTGGGTCGCTAGGCTGCGTGGGCCAGGAATCCAAGCAGGGTGACAGCAACAGGTGATGATAGGGCAGTCGTAAGGATGGGACTTCAGGTGAGATGAGGGCCTTAAGTGTTCTGAAAGCCAGTTTAAGAACACTAGGGCTAAGGATATTTTTGACTGTGACTGTGGTTTGTGAGGAAGTATAAAAGTATCCTCTCTACTCCCAATTACACATCTGGTAAACCTGTCAATTACAGTTTTTTCTCCACTCCCTGGAAGTCAGCAGTGATAACTCCTGTTTTTAAGGCTGGTGATATAACTGACATTATCAACTACAGACCCATCAGTATACTTCCGATAATCTCCAAAGTAACTGAAAGGATAGTGTGTGACCATTTGATAGCCCACTTAAAGCAAGGCCATTTTCCACTGCATTCTATGCAATTTGGATTTAGAGAATATCATTCAACAGAGACTGCAAACTGCTATTTTATTGAACAAATTAAATCCAGTCTTGATAATGGAGGTATTGTAGGTGCTGTTTTCCTCGATTTAAAGGAACTGTATGTAAGAAATGTATTTCAATTAAATCATAAAATCATAAAATGGCCCTGATATGTCACTAGACATTAAGAAATCATGTTAATTTCAAAAACTTATATCACTAACAATAGTAGTCCGGCCAGGATATTGTCATATAAAAAGTGAAGTTGCAGCCCTCAACTGATGTTGATGTTCTGTTTTGTCATGTCATGTTGTGTTTTGGCCTGATGTGCCACGCTCCACCTATGTACTAATCACAAAGTCAGTAGTGTTTCGGCATCCGGGTAGCCAGCTCTGCCAGTCAGGGGGGAGGGGGAGGGGATGCACCGCTCTACAGTAATTTTAAAATGATTGCAGTACCAGTTATGGCCACAATCTTACATATGGTACCTTAAAAAAAAACGTTTGACACTGTAAATCATAAAGTTCTGTTGTCTAAGTTGTCAAAGTTTAACTTATCGTCTAAAGCTCTAACATGGATGGAGTCTTATTTAGATTTAAGAAAGCAGTGCACTAGAATTAAGAATGCATGCTCTTCTTTTGCTAATAGTACCATTGGAGTCCAACAGGGATCAATTGTAGGTCCAATCTTATTTAGCTTATATAGTAATGACCTGCCTTTGATTTGCCCAGAAGTCCAAATACAAATGTATGCAGACGACACAGTTATCTACACACATGCTGAGGATAGAAAACAGGCTGCATCAAAACTCACTGCAGTACTACACAAAGTGTCAGACTGGCTAACTAGCAACTGTCTGACTCTTAATGTCAGTAAAACAGTTGGTATGTACTTCTCCAACAAGAGAAATGCACAGCAACAACCTGACATTTTTGTCAAAGGACAGGAGATTACAATTGTTGATAACCACCACCACTCAATCAATGTGTGTCACTCTGCAGGGACAATGTTAGAGTATCCAGGGCCTCAATGAGAGGCGATTGTTCCACTAAATATAGGAAAACCGCTTTTGGGCAATCAGCATTCTCATTCCAAGCTACTGGAAAATGGAACTCAGTTCCACTACATATTAGGAATGTGCAACTCTGAACAGTTTTAAAACTTCTTTGAAGACTTGGCTGAAAGAGAATCAATCATGCGATCATTGAAACTGTATATAGAACACCAAATGTATTATTCAATTTGTATGATGCTATATCTGTAATGTTGTTGTTGTTGTCTTGTTGCTGATACTGCCTGTAATGTTTTGTATGTATTTTACTGTCTTTTTAACTCCTGCCCAGGGACCACAGATGCAAATTAGCTAACTAGCTCACTCTGGTATTGAACTAGTTCTGTACATGGTCCCTGTCAACTAAAGTAATAAACTAAAACTAAAACTAAACACAATGATGGCTGATGGTTAATATCAATAAGTATATAAATGGTACTATAGTGTTATACCATAGAGAGAAAAGGCAAGAGAGGGAGAGTTGAGAGAGAGAGAGGGAGGGGGAGAGAGGTATGGCGTGACACATGAAAAGTCCATGACAGCACTATGCTGTAGCATCATAACTAAGGCATGGTGAAGGGTAGTCAACACCAGCGCCGGTATGGTCAGTATCAGTGCCAGTCACACGAGGAAACAGCAGGGTGGCCCATTCCAAAAAACCCTGAGGTGGTTGAAGTTCCACACTGCACCATACCTAAATATGGGAAGCCCTGAAGAGGTATGTTTTAAGTCTAGACTTAAAAATAAGTAAGGTGTCTGCTAATCAAATTGAGAGAGGGAGATTATTCCAGAGGAGGGGTGCGCGGTAGCAGAAAGCTCTGCCTCCTACTGTAGTTTTTGAAATTCTTGGGATTACAAAAAGTCCAGTATTCTGTGATCGTAGCAGTCTAGGTGGGTTATATGGGGCTAGGAGATCTTTAATATATTCAGGTGCCCAGCCATTTAAGGCTTTGTATGTTAGAAGTAATATTTTGAAGTCATGTGACGTTTAACAGGTTGCCAGTGTAAAGATGCTAGGATGGGGGAAATAATATGTTCATATTTTTTGGTCCTAGTGAGTGTGCGAGCAGCTGCATTTTCTATAAGATGTAAGCTCTTTAGACAGGTGTTATTGCAGCCAGCATATAGAGCATTGCAATAGTCTATCCCTGAAGTGACAAAAGCATGGAATATTTTTTTCGGCATCTAGTAAGGATAAGGACTTCCTTATCTTTGAAATGTTCCTTAAATGGTAAAATTAAGTTTTGGTGATCTGTTTTATGTGATTATTTAGTGATAGGTCCTGGTTAATTATAGTCAGCCGCAAATATGGTTTGACCCCAAAAAAATTCTAACAAAAGGTTTCTCAGTGGTTTATAGTAGTATCAGATGTACTTAAAAACATACTAAAAGTTTACCAAAGTTTGACTCCAAGAAAGGCCCCATTTTCAGAATGGCCGCCATCAGGTCCTTAAAATGACCATTACTCCTTTGTATTCCTCCTAGACCAGGAATAATGGTACATGAATGGTACCTGGTACATGTTTTGGCCATGTAACATTCTAATTAGCATATTTGCATGATAGATAAGTGATTACAAGTACCATTATATATTAAAGCAATTGGTTATAACTATATTTATGCAAAAAATAAGTACATTTCCCTTAAGTCACTGCATATTTCTCCTTTCTCAAATCGTTTTACCAAGTGTTGGTGGTTTCTGTGGTTCATAACCATTCTTTTGATATACTCAATCAATACTTTTCTTATTTATACATATCTTTTTCTGTTTTCTTTAGTTGTTTCCTCTTATTCTGGTTTATCTTTTATACTTTTTTGCACTGTGACCTTCACTAGATTTACCATTAGTCGTCACACTCTTCCTCCCATAGAGGTTGATTATAGTGATTCTCGCAATTCCCAACTTGACATGCTCCACAAGCAGGCATGCATGGTAGTCCATATGCCCTGCAACTGCACCGTTGTGTTCGGCAGGCAGACGTGCAAATGCAGTGGATCATCTGCTTTCTGGGGCAGCAGTCTTACTAGTCATAACTGGCAGGACCCAATTGTCCACTAGTTTCCATCCCCAATCCACTGTGTTCATGTCACCTTCCTTTCCAATCCACACCATGATCTGGAAATAAAACCTTTGGCAGTGACATTTGGTTGAGGACTCAGTTGGAGGCAGAAGTTCTGGGGTAACAATTTTCTTGCTAGACAGGTTGTAGCGCAAAGAGGCAAGTAGAGAACAGTAGGCCTAAGATGTAAACCAACAATAGTAAACTATTACTAGCCTATAACCACAAACCGTTATTATATGGCCTACAATAAAGTAAACTGGTGAAATCAGTTCCTGTCATGGGTGACTGTAGTTCTTCAGAGCCCTATTTTTACTACCCCTGCTGTCTGTACCACGTCCATTACAGACACGATCATCAATAAGCATGGCATGCTTAGTGGACACCATCGTATACACGCAAAAACGCACCTCCATTCACAGACGCACCGTGACAATCACTGTCAATAGTCGATCATAATCTCCAAAAGGCAGATATTCTCCTTCAGAATCAGATTAGGTGAATAGCATAGCCTACCCAAGACTTCATCACACGTGAACGTTTTTTCAACATTTGTTGTCAGCCTATTTCTACTTCAATTTGTGCAAAATTGTGGCCTGCATCGCTTCCGCGTCATTACAAACAAATGCACCTCTTTGTGTTTCTCGCGTATATTAGTATTTCCTGAAAACTTTGTGCAGCAAATTTGGGCTTGAATCAAAGCTCTGGATGTCTAGCAACTAGTGGAGGAGAGTACAAATAGGATTTGTCACCGTACTTGGAGCTATCGTCTATTTTAACCAGTGTTGTTGTTTGTCGCAATTAAAAAAAAAAAAAAAACCCTCAAGAGCCGAATTACATTATTATTTTGACATTAGGTCGCGGGAATTGGCCCGCGGGCCGGGAGTTTGAGACCCCTGATTTAACTATTCAGCCATTGCAACTGTTAGTTGACATCAACTATAACTCCCGCCAACTGTTTCCTCTGCCCACAACTGTTTCAAAATAAAAGTCCTCACTACAACAATTCCCTATTAAATAATTTAACAATTTAAACTATTCAACTATTTAACTGTTCAGCCATTTCAACTCTCAGTTGTCATCAACTATGACTCCCGCCAACTGTTTCCTCTGCCCACAACTGTTTCCAAATAAAAGTTTGTTTTGCATTTTATGTTAATGTATGTTTTGCTTTTTCATGCACTGGTAATTCCTCGAAATTACATTTTCTAGTTTGCACTTTGCGATTAAACCCTTAGCGATCTGACTCCGTAGTGAGGATCAAGTTTTATCAACTTGATAAAAATGGCAATCCCAAATTCCTTTACCTCTTCCAACACATCCAGTGATAATCAAAAAATCTTTTTTTTCCTACACTGGATTGCCATTAACTCCTTCTTCTGGAGCAAACCGGCAGTCAACCTCCCTGGGTCCACACAGAACTTTCCTTCTCAAATTACTCACTTCACTCAGTGATTTCCTCTCAGTTACAATGTCACAAATCCAATAGTCTGGAATACCATCAATTCAGCTTGAATAGATTCTTCACCGTTGCCCCCGTTTCCAACAACCATTTATTTCCTCCATCCCGTTCCGACCCTTCGTTTCGTCTCTGGTCTACTAACGGTCTCTTCATGTATTTTCAAATTAGACACTTTGTGCAGAAGCTATTTCCCAACTTCCCTGAACATCCCCCTGAGTCAAAAATGTACTCTCTCCTATCCCTCAACTCGAGTCAAAGATGCCTCATCTCTACTATTCATAGCTTCTTGGATACTTTACACACAGACCCTACCAAAGCCTTGAAAAACATGTGGGAACAGGACCTGGCCATTTCAATTTCAGAGACACAGTGGGAGCATATGCTTGACCTGGTTCACTCTTCCTCCATGTGTGCTAGGCATGGCCTGTTGCAATGCAAGATCTTGTATAGAGCACACCTTACTCATGCTAAGTTAGCCAGGATATACCCTGATAGAAGTGGTGCTTGTAATAGGTGCAAGGGGTCACCAGCCGATCTGGTGCGTATGCTTTGGTCTTGCCCGAGATATTCCAAAACTTTGGGAGTGCCCTTAACTGTCTTTGCACTTATTTCCCACATCTGTAGTGTTGAAATTTTAGCTTTAAGAATTCTTGCAGTAGAAAGTTTCATCATAATAACATCCTGAAAGTAAAACAGCCATTTTTTAACAGGAAGTGTATGTGGCGGTATCCACCTCTGCACAATTAGTTTCTTTGCTAAAGCCTGCAAGGCAGACTTTATGCTGTTTTTCTGTAAACTTAATTTGTGAGTCATCATTAAGCAATAACAGTCTAGGTTGTAAAGGAATATCCATTTCCAATAACTCTGACAAGTGGACACCCTTTCTAGTTTACATAGCATCTATTGCTATTAGCCCTGAGAACATTTGAGCTGGCGGAACTCCCTCACAAGCATTAGTCTTTATCTAATCTTTATTATTTTTAACATTTTATTATTGCCTGTGTTATATTAATTAGTTATTTTGTTGATTGGTATTATATATTTTGTTGTTGTTTATTAAGTGTGTGGTGGGTTGAATGGGATAGTGTAGGGTGGGGTGAAATAAGCTGACATTATTGCTACTTTGCCTTTTATATCTTTATATGTGTACATTGTAATCATTGTACACCTTTATACTCAAAAACATCTATAGAGAATGCATTACCTTATTCAAATTGAATGAATGGCCATTTTAGAGGGTTCACACATAGGCCTCTGTTCAGGCTAACTCAGAGTTGTTTATGATCAAAGTTATACAATTCCAATTTAAGTTACTTTTGGGTGCAAGTCTGTTTTAGCAAAAAAAAAGGGCATGTGTCCAAAAACACATACAGAGTAGGAGTTACATGACTAAAACGTTTACATCTCTGGTTCACCCCAAACAAAGATAAATCTTTACAGTAATTTCACAAAATCATGTATTCCATAAGTATGTAATCATGTCAGTGCAATTTAGACGTCCAATGGATTCATATACCCAGAAAACATGGGGTTAGACACCAAGATTACTTGGCTAGGTCAAATAATGAAGGAGTTAGGATATTTTAAGGGCTTTCTGCCCATCTTGGACGCCATCTTGAAAATTACACTTTTCTAGTGGTCAAACTTTGGTAAACTTTTAGTATGTTTTTAAGGACACCTAATGCTACAAAAAACAGCTGAAAAACCTTTTGTTAGAATTTTTTTAGGGTTAGGTGGTTTTTTTTTTTCATATATGCAGCCGCCTATTATAACTCCTAGGTTTTTAACACTTGTGGATGAGGTCAGTGGAAGATCACTATATGTACCCTATGATGAGGATAGGATATCCCTAATCTTTTTAGGACCTAAAACCATGACTTCTGTTTTATCTGAGTTCAAAAGCAGGAAGTTATTCGTCATCCATGTCTTTATATCTCTTATACATGTGTCAAGTTTGGCTAACAGGGTTAATTCATCAGGTTTTATGGAGCGGTATAATTGTGTATCTTCTGCATAAGAATGGAAATGAATGCCATGTTTCCTAATTTCAGAGCCTAGGGGAAGCTTATAAAGAGAAAAAACAGGGGGCTCAGTACTGAGCCTTGAGGCACTCCATATTTTACCGTCTGGGTAGATGGTTCATTATGGACCTGTATGCCTATCGAATGTTCAAGCCTATGAAGTAGTATGTGTAACAAGTCATCCATGACGCAGGAGGTTTCTTTTATTTCGAAGTCACACCAGTCAACCAACCAACTTGCAGCAGTATTAAAGCCAAGAGTAACAAAAATGACACCAAAACTACACTCCAAACTGTTTAGAAAACAGAACACAGGACAGGGCTTAGCACTGTGTAGCATTACAACTTGCAGCAGTATTAAAGCCAAGAGTAACAAAAATGACACCAAAACTACAGTCCAAACTGTTTAGAAAACAGAACATAGCATTACAAATGCTGCTCAAAGACGGAATTGTAACCAAAGAGTTTAAATAACAAAACATGTGATGACTACAACCAATAGGGAGTCCCAGCGTTCAGGTGCTGCTTGTCAGGGTGACAAGGGAAATCATTCAATCAATAAGTGGGTGATGAGGACCTAATTGGGGCTACAGCTGTTTGAGTAGACCCAGGAGTCGTCACAGTATGTCATGGTCAATGGTGTCAAAGGCAGCGCTGAGGTCCAGGAGGACCAGTATTGATACATATCCATTATCAGCAGCAATGGAGGAGGTCATTAAAAACTTTAACTAAGGCTAATTCAGTACTGTGGTGAGCTCTAAGGCCAGACTGATGTAATTCCTGTATTTTGTTCATATGTCAGAAGGCAGAACATTTTGTTTGGACACTATTTTTTCTAGTATTTTTGACATGAAAGGGAGATTAGATATAGCCAGGGTTGGGTAGTAACGGATTACATGTAATCTGGATTACATAATCAGATTACAAAAATCAAGTAACTATAAGCAGCCCAGATTACAATAAAAAAAATGTGTAATCAGATTACAGTTACATTGTTGGGGATTACCTGATTACATTTTATCATGCAAATAATGCAACTTTTTTAGGATAGCCTATTAATTTGACAAGCAGTTCATTCGGATGTTCACTTTTTAGACTTTTTAAAGATAGTTAAGAACAAAATTATTCATACCCCTGGCAAATATTGATTTTCTCTTGACCATTATGTTTGGTAATTAAAATGACACTTGCACATGCCAAAAGGTTGCAAGACAATGTGGTAAAAACATGGAATAAAAAAAGTGTTTTTATTAAAAATTGCGTGTTCAAAATTAT
Source organism: Alosa sapidissima (assembly GCF_018492685.1). Taxonomy (NCBI): domain Eukaryota; kingdom Metazoa; phylum Chordata; class Actinopteri; order Clupeiformes; family Clupeidae; genus Alosa; species Alosa sapidissima. The sequence goes on along the minus strand of NC_055978.1, from coordinate 6,540,879 downwards.
TCATACCCTTTTCAAACAATCACTGGAAACATTTTTATTTACCACCACAGCTCTCAAATGGTTCATATAATACCCACTAAGCCTCTTCATGTCTCCACAATGATTGTAGACTGCACCTTTTTAGCAGCAATCTGGGTTTTGAGGCAGGAACGATTATTTGCCATCACTTTGGCCTTGTGCTCACTTTTTTGACGGATTGAGGTCCACTCTAAAATATTGATATTGTTCTCTGTTAACCATTTCTTGCCTTGTTTGGCTGTATGTTTTGGATCATTGTGTGATTTAATGTTCAAATGCTACCTTTTGGGGCAGCCATGGCCTACTGGTTAGGGCTTTGGCCTTTGGGCTTGCCGTTTCGACTTCACTAATTCACGGATTGGGATAAATGCGGAGACCAAATGTCCCTCACGGGATCAAAAGATATACTTACTTACTAACTTACAGTACATACTATTGGGGCAGGTCTCTCGGCACACTGCCTGATCTTTTCCTCCTAATCTTAATCCTCTTGTTTTAGCGTTACCGTTTACTTTGAGAAAGTCACCAGGTCCCCCTGGTTGAAAAACATCCCTTAATAATACATTTCTCACCCCCACAATTGAAATGGACATGGTGTCATTTGGGTTTAATGCTTCCCTTTTTTATACCAATCTCAGGCCATGTCCCTGGGTCAAAAAAAATCCAGCGAAAGCTGAATTCTTTGTCCAGGTGTGCCCTTATAAAGGTTAAGCGGAGTTGTGCATGTTTGGAGAAGAGCAGAGAAAAATAGAATGAGAATTCTTTCATCAATTCTGTGGTGGTGTCTTTTACTTAATGGGCATACTTATTGAAGTAATCTAAAAGTAATCCTAAAGTAATCAGATTACGTTATAGTGGGGGGCCTTAAGCACATAAATAGGTCATTTCGCGCAAATTCTTCTAAAAGCGCCAAATTTCGCACAGATGTAGCTCAAGTTATACTGAAATAATTTAGCTAGGGCACCAGAGCCAGAGACCCTCGGGGCCAAGATGGCAGCCAAATCCAATAAGGCCGCTACCTGAAAAGGGTTCTATAACTTTTGAACCACATGAGCTAATACAAACTTGATGTCTTTTTCAACTTAATTGATCATGGGAAACACATAGGAATGTTTATATTTATGACCCAGTATATCTGGACCACTTAATCCTCCAATTCCAATATGGCCGCTGTCTAAAAAAGCAGTTTTCACTGTAGTTACACCCCATTATTTGCTCCAATTTATCTACAAGCACCAAATTTGGCACGGATACAGCTGACGGCATACTGAAATGATTTAGCCAGGGCGCCCGAGTTAGTGATCTCTGAGACAAAGATGGCAGCCAAATCCGCCACCTGAAAAGGGATTTGGCTGCATATTTTGAACCAGATGAGATACAAATGTATAATTGATACAGTGGGGAGAATAAGTATTTGAACCCATGCTAAAGTTGACTAAAAATTGATCTTAATGCCTTAATTTAAAAAATGAGTAAAAATCCAACCTTTAAGGACACCAATTTTCTTAGTTAATGAAAAATGTATCGTAAATAAATACATGTTCTTCCTTAAATTACAGGGGCAATACGTATTTGACCCCTATGTTAAATTCCCATAGAGGCAGGCAGATTTTTTATTTTTAAAGGCCACTTATTTCATGGATCCAGGATACTGTGCATCTTGATAAAGTTCCCTTGGCTTTTGGAATTAAAATAGCCCCACATCATCACATACCCTTCACCATACCTAGAGATTGGCATGGAGTGTTTTTCACTTAGCCAGCAAATAGGCTAACAAAAAAAACACCATGCCAATCTCTAAATATTTTAATTTATGATTGTGTATATGTGGATCCTCAAAGTCCCCAAATCCAATATGGCTACTGTCCAAAAAAGGGTTTTTGACTACAACCTTTGAATCAAATTATGCGCTGAAAACGTAATGTCTATTTATTTTTTTACCATGACAAACACACAGGAATGCTTAAGTTTGTGATTGCCTATGTTTAGATCCTACATTTGCATTTACAAGAAAGCAACTACCTGATAATTTCTACTTTCCAAATATTCTCACCAATTTTAAAATTGAGAATGTAGGGAAGGCATATATAAGGGAGAGTCAGAATTCCAGCATACAGTAGATTTGGGCAACTTTGAGCAAATATAGAGAATGCTAGTTGACTGTATGGACTGTGGTGGAACAGCTGGACTTTATGAAAACCCTGAAGCCCTCATGCTGGCAGGGCCTGACTGTGCCAGAATTAGTACAAGAGTTTCAAGCTGTGTATGATAGCAGCTCAACATCATCATCATCATAACGAAGAGACATACAGCTTACAAGTCATGTTCAAGACGGATGTTAAATTTTACCGGTTATGGAAACCCATGGAAATCCCTTCTTATCAACAAATCATGACCTCATAGCACTTGACACCCAAGATATTATGGAAAGAGAAGTGGCTGATTCGCTCACTACTGCTCACAAAGTTGGTGTAGCCCCACTGCCTATGTAGAGCAGCGACTTGACAAGGTCACCAAGCCTGTATCAGATATGATTCCCAGAGTCCAATGCATGGGGATGGTAGCGGTACTCTACGAGCAAGACTTGGAAACCTTACTGGACTAATTTTGGAGACGCCAGTAAAGCCTCCCAGGGCTCTACAGTGCGCCCATTTCACTCGCACATGCGAGTAAAAATTATTGCATGCGAGTGCAAAAAATTATTTAGGCGCACTGGTGCGAATGACTTCTAAACATGTCAATGTTTGTCTACAAAATACACTGCAACATCGAGAAACATTACTGGTGCAAACCATAGAATCGCGTCGCGAATGCAGCATAAAAACTACACCTCCCATCAACGTTAGCAGTTGTGACTCGCTAGTAGTCGCTTCTATCAAATCCAAGAGCGCACAGAAAAAGCGGAAAGTTAGACTAGCCAGCCAAGATGCAAAGATTGAAGAAATTAGTTCTTCTATCCACCGAATTCATCGGTTATAGGAGGAACAGGATGAGATTCTGAGAATGCAGTGAGAGAACGAAAGGTAACCTAACATGCCTTTTAGCCCAGTTGACGTATTGGCTGCAATATGCAAAATATAGCTGTAGCGAACAGGCACAAAAGTAGCCTCCCGTAATACTTCCATTTTATTCAAAGGTAGAACGCTACTGACAACTCCAGGCTTCCACGCATTCTTGTTTGTTTACACTGAAGCTGAAGTGCAAAACGAAAGTAGGCCTAATGTTTGCCTAACTGCCCCCATCAATGCAGATATTTCAAATAAAAAATAAAAGTATAAAAAATGTATTCTTGATTAGACTATGTTGGGTTTTGTGGAAGAACAAATGGACTGTTTTAGTAGTAGTATTCAGTATGCAGTCAGATAGGTCACCATAGGCATATTTGGATTAGCTAAATTAACAAAATGTAGGAAAATAGAACAGACTCGCATAGAACAGACAGTAGGCACTGATCTTTAAAATCCTGTTACCTATAGCCTAAATGTCGTCAGTCATTCTTAATCTTTGCAATTGGTGCACTGGCATGTTTAACTGTTAGCTGCAGTGTAGATTATGTGTTAAGTACAGAACTGACCGTGCGCCCAAATTTGTGTCTGTGCTCCTACATTTTTTAACTTGGGCGCACAAGTGCTCCTGGAATTTTTTTTTAGTGTAGAGCCCTGCCTCCACTGTGGTTGCTATTTGAACTTTCTGACACTAAATTAGGATTAATGTACAGTAGCTTAGAAATCTAGCGAATTACATTTGCTGCCAGGGCTAGTCTAGCAACTCTCCGTTGGTTTGTGAGCTCCAGAAATCGAAACTTAATCAGGCCAATGAAATCGTGTATAGAGTCGTTAGGTGGGCTTAACATAATGATTGATGGCAGAGTTGCAACGGTTTGGCTTGAATTCGCTGCTACTTGAAAACAAATAAGATGGATGTTGCTGCTGGCGAACAGTGTGACACGAGTTAAGCTTTTTTTAAGTTGGCAAACGTTTGAACTAGCCAACTAGCTCCGCTGGTGGGAAACGCATGGGACTCATAGCGCTGCCGCTGTCCTATTGCGTGCAGAGGGAATTTGAAAGACAACTGATTATCCCGCCCCTCGGACTGAGCACTGCGAACGGTAAGTGACCAGACCCTACATTTTAATGTGGGTCTGGCTCGTCAGGCTAGGATTAATGCATTATCATACCGGATATGTAATCATCAGGCTTTAAACACCATGTCCTATTCTCTACACCTGCTTATCATATGCATTAGTCATGTATACAGACCTTACTGTCCTGTATTTGACCCTAGACAGATGGGTCAGGCCCTTGAGTCGAGGATCTGCTCGAGGTTTCTTCCTATATGTATCTCCAATTCTAGGGAGTTTTTCCTCACCCCTGTTACCCATGGGCCTTCTTTTCTTTTCTTTTCTTTCCTTTCCTTCCTTTCTCTTATTGTCTACACTCTGTAAAGCGCCATGATACATGTGTAATGTTTTGGCACTCTATAAGCACAATTAAATTGAAATTGAAAATAGAGAGCACTGCAAGTGCTGTTAAGCCGGAGTTCGTTGCAGTTCTATATGCATGTCAGGGTGCTTGTACAAACAATGATGGTGGAGACGATGAGTGATCTGGTGATCGTGAGTGATAATGAGAATTCACTGTTGTTTTTTATGTTATTGCTTTTTTTTGTTATGCAGTTGTGAAGCAGAGTTTTGGACAAATCGACTATATTAGTCAGGGGGCCTATGTGGTTTCTGTGGCATTGAAATGTTAATTTTTGGAGAGTGGTTGGACTGTCTTTAGAGGTCATTGAACATGGAGAAAAATGATGTCTCAAATGATGTAACACCATACATTCCGCCTAAATCACTGGCTATGTTGAATAAAGTTCACAAAACAGTTATTTTCTTATTTTTAACAGTATGATTGTATGTCAGTATTATGATTGTATGTCAAACAATTAGAGATAAGATCAATAACCAATCAGTTTCACTGAAAGATAGCAAAATCACAGAATCACAGATGAGACCTTAAACAACATTTAATTAATTTACATATACACAACATATTAGATCTCACCTCCACAATTTCCTCATCAAAATCTACAACTAGTCTACTAGACCCTATTCCTACTCACCTTCTTAAGACTGCTCTCCCCTTCCTGTATAATGTTTTGCTCTAGATTATAAATAATTCAATGCTATCAGGGCATGTACCGCAGTCGTTTAAAGTGCCCATATTATGCAAAAATCACTTTTTCTGGGATTTGGGGTGTTATTGTGTGTCTCTGGTGCTTCCACACGCATACAAACTTGGAAGAATAACCATCCATGCTGTTTTGAGTGAGATACAGGTTTCAGAATTGATCCCGCCTTCAGCCTCTGGGTGAGCTGTTCAAAATCGCCAAGGCTTCACACGTCACAAGCCGACATATTTAAATATTCCCACCCCCTCAGAGCATACGTACAGTGTCTCCACCCACCAGGCACAGCAGTAACTTCTTGGATAGCAGCCATTACCGATTTGGAAGCACTGGTTCAGATTAGAAGACACCATGTCAAAGTACCACGCAAAATGCTCTGTTGTTGGCTATACAAAAGAGCACAAAACACTTCATCTTGTCCCAACCGACGAGGACAGAAGAGCGGTATGGATTGCATTTATTTTTGATGGCAATATCCATGCTACAGTTGGCAAGAAACTGGCAACAATCATTTAGAGACTGACTGTTTCTCAAACTAACGTTACCCTAGACTGTATATATAGTTCTATATATACAGTCTATGAACGTTACAGTCAGTACAAGGCACGATTAGCCGGGAAACTCATCTTAAACGACGGCGCAGTTCCAACTTTGCGCGAAATACCTGCAGACGAGGAACATGTAAGTAGTTCTATACAATTCAATTTGTAAATTAGTTCTAGGGTAAACTCGTGTGTGTTGTGTTTTGCCATTGACACCGAGGCGGCTAACCGCTAGCGCTAGCTTCTAACATTAGTTAGTTTACACGTCTGCTTGGTTTCTCCTGCAAAGCCATTGTCCAGCGAAACTTTCGAAAGTTGTGCATTTGTAAAGATTTCTATGCTGTAATGGGTTGCGCAACAAAAAGTCAGTTTAAAACAAGTGTGTGTGTGTGTGGGCGAGATTACAAGTTTGGTCGTCAAGCTAACGTTACAGTAGATTTTTGCCCACCATCCTTGCAATCTTCCGGTTACAAGTCCAAAGCCCTAACCAGTAGGCGACAACTGCCCAATGACACGTTTCCAAAACACAACAAAACATGTTTTCAAGCAAAAATAACATATACTGTTCCAAATGTATTTTATTAAATATTACACATATCAGCCAAAATATTAAATGTATTAATTTTCCAGAAATGCATTATTTTTACATCTTTAACTTAAAATATGTGTTGTGATGGAAATGACAAAGTGTGGTTGGAGATGACATAATGACATACATAGACAAATTTAAGATTTAAAAACATTAAGATTTAAAACAAACAAATGCGTCCCTGCCATATGTTATGTAATTATGATGTTTTTTTTTCTACTCGATTCTTTAGTAGGCCTACTATGAAGCAAATAAACTGTGTTTTAAGGGCAATGTCATTTCCACCACCAAAAACTAAAAAGTAGTAAATATTTTTTAGTTTTTCTTATTTCTTCCAAGGACAAGGAAAGGATCATAGTTGAAGAATTACTCTGCAGTGTTACTTCGCATTACATCTAGCAGCTATTAACTCCAACGCAAATTAGGGTCAATAAACGTAATTCGTACAGAAATCGCAGGAGTAAATAATAACAAAAAATACCACAAATCAATATGACCACTCAATACATAACCACTTTGCCGGTCGTTGACCGTGAAAGAGGCCCTACCTACAAAAGCTTAATTCAATTAATATAAAAACATGTCCCTTCAGTCTCCTGAGTACGAAGTGGTGCAACAACCCCACTCAGTGACCAGAAGTGTCATACGGTCTTCTCTTCTTATGGCTTGTAGCCATAATTTTCTTCTGTCAGGATTTTTTTTGAGGACATGGTAGGCAAAAGAAACTCAGGGAGGGGTTCTTAGCTGTGTGGTTGGTACATGTCTACCGGTTCACTCTGGCTTGTTCTGAGGGAATGTTTTCCCCTCAAAAGGGGCATGGCGCAAACAACCTGCTCTGTGTGACGCGGGTCCGGTTGTAAGTATACTGTTTGTCTGTCCAGTTTCCACTAAAGTAGTGCAATAACAGGATGGCTGGCTGGGTGACAGCTTAGACAACAAACTTTAGTTAACTCGCTAAAACATGCAGCTAGCCCGCAAAAGGTCTCTCTTACATAACCTACTCTTTAGCTGAGGTCTGCCCGCTGGAAAACGGTACACAAAGAAATAAACAAAGTACACCTACATTAAGGCGCGTTCTTACCTTTGTGTAGAGGCTATAAGGCTTGCAGTCTGATGATGATTGATGGATCATCTCACTGATTGCTTGCAGCTTGCCTGCTACATCCTGGGTGCGCAGCAGTCCTTGCAAACAATTAGTCTTAGGCCTACGATGTCAAAGTGTATCAATTTACAACTGCCACAATCGATCGTAGACTAATTCATTCACCATTCATTGGGATTTCCGATTTTTTTTTTATTGGTTTATGTTGGTTTGTGTAGGTTATTAGGTTATTTGCCATGTTCATATGAACCTAACCAATGAAGTTGCACGTCTTTATTACGTCAGACGTAATTTCAATCCACTCTTGAAAGAAATGAGTTTGGGGGTCAGTTCTACTCATATGCTAAGGGGCCGTTTATACGAGAACGATTGCGAAGGAAGACGACAAAATATTTTATCATAAGTGCCTTTCGTTTACACGGCGACCCCGCCATCGGGGCTTGAAGACGCAAAAATCTGAAGACTCCTTCCAGAGTGTAGAGTTTTGAAGAGACCCGGGTTGCGTCTCCGTCTAAACGGCTAAACCAAAGATCCTTGATTACCTCTCTGGCTAAACTGTCAAATTAGAATGTCTGCGTGTGACGTACCGGGGTTCTATCACACCACCACCCTTCGGTCTGGAATGCATATCCAATCGAATATCACATACTCTTGTGTCTTTGTAAGGGTCAGGTGCCATGTGCTCCTTTGTTTGTTCCCCATGTGCTTTGTGTTTACCTGCCTGTCACCTGTCTTTGTCTCTGCCCCATCTCCTTATTTGGTCTGTGCTTCCTGTATTGTTAGTTTTCCCTCCGTTTCTGTTTCCACACCTGTTCCCCGTTAATGTCTTGTTGGTCTCGTCCAGTCCTCTGTCTTTCTGTTAATTAGTCTGTTAGTTTAATATTGGTTTCCACCTGTCTCTTGTTTTACCTTGATCATTGTCCACCTGTGCCCTGTTACCTATAGTCCTGGTCGGTTATTAGTCTATGTGGGTTGTGTTCTAGAATAAAGATTCTTGGATTTCAAAAATTCCCTTGCCTTGCCACACTTTGCCCGTGCAGCCGTGACAGTCTTCATATAAACAAAGATTTCCCCCTGAGAATGCTTGTCTAAACGCAAATAAAAAATGAAGACGAGACGCCACTTCTGCGTCTTCTTTTTTCATCGTCACCGTATAAACGTAGCCTAAGAGCTAATCTTGTCAAAATAATCAATAACTGGGAAACTAGTTGAGTGAACTTAAAACTTTTGTGGTGCCTGAACAATATGCCAGCTTTGAGTACAGCTCTGCAATTTTATTGAGTTTATTGGGGAATACAGTGCCAAGATCTGTATACCCCTGAATCAAAGGTTGACAAAGAAATTCAAAACATTTTTGGACACGTTACAGCTCCCAGCAGTAACTAAGGATCAGAACGAAGAGTTAATACAGCAAATAACTGAAATAGAAATAGTGAAGACTATAAAGAATGGGAAGGCTGGGAGAAGCCCGGGTGATGATGGGTACACTTATGAATTTTATAAGGAGTTTCAAGGGTTATTAACACCCATTTTGTGTGTTGAGTTTTTAATACGATTCTGGAAACAGGACTCTGGCCTAATACCTGGAACTCAGCAGTAATTTCTGTGTTGTATAAAGAAGGAAAAGATCCTGAATGTTGCTCTTCATATAGGCCTATATCCCTATAGTATCCCAAATATTTACAGCTATAATTGCTAAGAGATTGTCAAATATAATGCCTAAAATAATCAACTTGGACCAAACAGGCTTTGTGAAAGACAGATTGTTGAGTGATAATATTCACCGCACCCTTAATATTATAGACCACGCCTCCAAAAGTAAGTTACCTATGTTAACTATAACACTGGATGCAGAGAAGGCGTTCGATAGATTATTTTGGCCCTTCCTAATTGAAGTGTGTAAGAAGTTTAAATTCAATCAGACATTTGTTAATTTGATCAGAGGAATGTATAAATACCCACAGGCCAGAGTGAAAGTTAACGGAACCTTGTCTGATTCATTCACAATAAAGAGAGGAACCAAACAGGGTGACCCATTATCTCCACAACTATTTGCCTTATGTATAGAGCCATTAGCTGAAAGAATCAGACAGAATACAGAGGTGAGAGGGGTTATGTTAGAGAGGAGGAACATAAAATTGCATTATTTGCGGATGATATAATTCTATACTTGACAAATGTTTGCAAATCCTTGCCAGCCCTATTGGGTGAAATAACATTTTATAGTAATGTGTTAGGATATAAGTTGAACTTAAATAAAACAGAAGTGATGCAAATCGGCTGCCAATTAGAAAAACTATTAAAAAATAAATATAATTTAAAATGGGACCAAAATAGTATAAGGTACCTGGGAGTGATTGTACCAAATAACCTTGAACAGCTTTACCAATGCAACTTTGGAACACTGGAAAAGTCTGTTAAACAAGACCTACATAGGTGGAGAAGTTTGCCCTTTACGTTAATGGAAAAGATCAGTGCAATAAAAATGAATATTTTACCACGATTCTTATTTCTATTTCAAAACATACCACTTTATATACCTCACATAAGTTTCAAATACTGGGAGAGTTTGTTGAGAAAATTCTTATGGGACGGAAAAAAACCAAAAGTTAAACTTAAAATTTTGCAACAGAGGAGAAGGGAAGGGGGGTTTGCACTACCAAATTGAATTAACTACCATTATGCAGCACAGGTCAAATTAATTTTAATTATGTTGAATAAAGGTTTGTGCCCAAAATGGAAAAACATTGAGACAATGCTGGTTGGTAACTTAAATAAACTCTATACCACAAAGCAGACGAAAACAAATAATTTTGTAATAAACAATACTGTCAAAACTTGGAGAATAATATGTAAGAGCATGAAAATTAACGAAGGAGATTTGACTTGTCTAAGAGAAATACAGAGCGACCCAGACTTCACCCCAAATACACTCGATAACACCTTTAAGAGCTGGAGAAATAAAGGCCTCATTACGCACTGCCAGATGCTCTGTGATACTGGAGTAGATTAATTTGAAAATATAGCAAGGGCACATCAGCTCCAAAACAATCAATTCTACCGATATCTGCAGCTCAGGAATTATCTGAATGAAAAAGCCCAGCTAAAAAGCCTTAATGATTTACATTTACTTATACAATACATGGCGAAAAAATGCCAGAGCGAGAATACTCAACGCTTAACTGGACAAATATGTAATATTCTACAGGAATGTGGGCCTGAAAAGCTAGATCACATTAAGGACAAGTGGGAGCAGGAATTGAACAAAACCATTAGTGAAGAGGAATGGAAACAGTGCCTGAAAGATACTAATATTTCTACTAGATCCCCCTACTGGCAGGAATATGCCTGGAAGATAAATATTAGATACTTTTTAACACCATCAATAACAGCTAAATACGCGCAAACCAACACCAGCTGCTGGAAGGAATGCGGTGCAAACAACGCTGATTATACACATATATTTTACTCTTGTAATAAACTTAATAAATATTGGCAAGCGGTTTAACATCTTATGCGAGAAAAACTAAGTAAAGACGTGTCAATACAACAACACAATGCTATTCTGGGCATAAGACCCAAAGGACTGGAAAAGGGACACCTCTACCTCTTTTGGGTCTTTAGAATAACAGCCCTTAAACAAATAACAAGGAATTGGAAAAAAGTAGAACCACCTAGTACTGATAAGTGGTTGGAAAGTATAGAGGAAATGAGAAATATGGAAAAAATAACGTATTGAATTAATAATAAAGAAGATGTATGTGACAAAAAATGGGCCCTTTACTAATGTTAAGATGAGGAGCCATCTTAAACCATCCTCATGAGAAATCAAGACTCAATACTCAGTTAACAAATATGCATACCCTTTGTAGGTTCATTCTTGTTTTCATTTACGTTAGGGTTATTTGTATTATTATTTTGTGTATGGGGGTTTAGACATGAGTGTGTTTGGGTGTGGATGGTTGAATGTGTGTGTGTGTGTGTGTGTGTGTGTGGGGGGGGGGGGGGGGGGGGGGGGGGTGATGAAGGGGAGGGATGGGGGTTTGAGAATGCACGTGGATGCATTTATGTGGGGGTGAATGTGGGTGTAGGTGTGGATGGATAAATGTAGGTGAATGTGGGTATATAGGTGGATGGATGTATATTTGCAGATGCAATTAGGGGAGTGAATGTGGGGGTACGTGAGGAAGGATGAATGTAGACCTGCAGGTGGGAGCAAAAGAAGGGTTAAAAAGGTGGGAGGGGCTATGAGTACATGCAAATGCATTAAAGTGAAGATGAATACTGAGCACAGGTTAAATTGCATGCATAGGTGTATGTATTGTATTGGTACAGATTTGCTTTTTGTGTTTTGTTTTGTTTTTGAACATTTTATTATTATTATTTATTATTATTATTTTTTCAATTATTATTATTACTATTATGATTATGTCTTACTTGAGGTATACACGGGTGGGAAGGTGAAATGCACACAAGGGGATGGAAACAAAATGATGGAAAATGTGTTCACAAATGAATGATCATGATTGTTTATGAACTCACTGAAACCTGAATGAACACAATAAAGTATAAAAAAAATACAGTTCTTATTTCATGAAGTAACACAGTTGGTCTGTTTATGCCTACCTGTATTAGCACATTTCAAGACTTGAGAATGAGGACATACATGTAATATGGATATATACTTATCTGGTACACTTTATTTTAATGGATTTGTTCCACTGTATTAAAGAGTATTTAGTGTGTACCAACACAGTTGATACATGTACTGTGTGGTGTAACAGCAGACACGTTTCAACACATCAATTATAGGATGCATGACATCATTGACAGGATGTATATAGTATGTACATGTAAGTACTTAACTGGTACACTTTACTTTAATGGGTTTATTCCACTATATCAAAGAGTAATAAATGTGTACCAACACAGTTGATACATGTACTACAGTATGTAGGGTAATGGCAGACATGTTCCAACACAATATGTACTGTAATTGTAAGTACTTAACTGGTACACTTCATTTTAATGGGTTTATGCCACTGTATAAAGAGCAATAAGTGTGTACCAACACAGTTGATATATGTACTATGTAGTGAATTAGTAGACCTGTTCTAAGACATCGAAGACACAACATACATGTCATATGTACATGTAAGTAATTAACTGGTACACTTAATAGGTTTATTCCACTGTATCAAAGAGTAACAAGGTTGTAGCAGCACAGCTGTTACATGTACACTGAAGACAATGAGGCCTTGACTGGAGCTAAGAATGGTTTGTATATCAAATCTATCATGACCAGATTTATCCCAACCAGCAGGTCTCAGCCTCTGATGAAAATTTAGGCAAATTGGCAAAGTGTTGTAAAAGCAGTCAGTATTACAATGTAACCACCATATGTAGGTACCCACAAATACATAATGCAAGTACAATAATAGTACCTGATAGTACATGTTGTTATACAGGTTGTACCACTGTACCTAATTAGGTAGGTACACTGTAACAGCGACACATTAAAATAAAGTGTTACCAAATTAAATAAAAAAATTCACAGTGTGCTTGAGGGTGATCAAGCATTAGACGCTTGCAGTGGCAGGGCCGGGACTGGCCTGTAGTTCTGTGTGCATGGTGAGGGGCTCAAGAGAGTGTGTGTCATAGTGAAGGTGCAAAAAGTAGTCCAACAGTAGTCCAACAGTGCAAGAATAAGGTCTAGAGACCAGCATAAATAATATGGACAAATAGGAGAGTAAAGTATATTGTAGACAAGGTAATATAAAGAACTATGTCAGTGCAAGAACAGGTTGAGGTAATAGGGTTACAGCCATTCAGTATTGTAGCAGAATTGTAGCAGTATACAGCCATTCAGTATTGTAGCAGAAGTCATTGGTCATGTGTGCTAATATAGCATGAAAAACATTGTACATTGTGGACATTAGTAAAACAGTAGTAACACAGTAGTAAAGCAGTAGTGGGCAGTCAGTACTCAAACATGGAGAGGGTGGAGAGGCAGACAGACTAAGCAGAGAAGTCTATCTCTCCTCTTCCCTTTAGTGAGGCATTGAACAGTTCAATGGCCCTGGGGACAAATGACTTCCTCAGCCTTTCAGTTGTGCATGGCAGTGAGCGAAGTCTCCAGCTGATCAAGCTCTTTTGCTTTTTAATAGTGCTGTAGAGTGGATGACATTCATTGTCCAAGATGTTGATCAGTTTGTTCAGGGTCCTTTTGTCAGATATTGAAGTGATGCACTCCAGTTCAGCTCCCACTACAGAGCCAGCTTTCCTTACCAGCTTGTCAAGTCGCCCAGCATCCTTCTTCTTTGTGCTTCCTCCCCAGCATACCACTGCATAGAAGAGGACGCTGGCAACAACAGACTGGTAGAACATCCTGAGGAGCTTGCTGCACACATTGAAGAACCACAGCCTCCTCAGGAAGTACAGCCTGCTCTGCCCTTTCTTGTAGAGTGCGTCAGTGTTGGCTGACCAGTCCAGTTTATTGTCCAGGTGGAGGCCCAGATACTTGTAGGTGCGTACCACCTCCACATTGACCCCATCAATGGAGACTGGTAGCAGAGCGGGCTTAGACCTGCGGAAATCCACCACTATCTCCTTGGTCTTTGAAGTGTTGAGTTGAAGGTGATTGAGTTTGCACCACACCATTTGCACTGCACCACACCCCACAATTGCAGTATCGTCAGAAAACTTCTGCATGTGGCATGACTCGGTGTTGTAGCAGAAGTCAGATGTGTACAGGGTGAACAGGACTGGAGAGAGCACAGTTCCCTGTGGCGCTCCGGTGCTGCTGATCACAGTGTCAGAGAGACAGTTATTCAGTCTGACAAACTGTGGTTGCTCGGTCAGGTAATCTGTAATCCAGGTTACCAGGTGAGCGTCCACACCCATCTGCAAGAGCTTGTCTCCCAGTCTGAGGGGTTGGATTGTCATGAGCATTCTCTCTCCCGGGCAACAACCTTAATTGATTCAACTCTCTGCCACTCTGCTCACTCTCTCTCTACTCTGCCTAACGAGCTCCACCTGGCTCCGCCCTGCTCTGCTCTTGTTACCTGGCCAGCTGCGCTGCATTTCCCACTCACCATCCTCACCTTGCCCCACTCTGCTCTAATTACTCTGCCAGCTGCACTGCATTTCTCCACTAACCTCTCCCAGTATATAAAGCCCTGTTTTTCAGCCAAGCCCTGTCAGATCGTCTTCAAACCTGGACCAGTAACCTGCCTGCCTACCTACCTGCCTGCCTGCCTGCCTGCCTGCCTGTCTGTCTGTCTACTCTCTGACTCCTACCTGTGATTCGGATCCTTTCTTGACTGCCTCCCTGTTCTACCGCCCCGGTTATCCCGACCTGCCTTCCGGATCTTCTCGATTACTCTCCGATCTTCAGCCCCCCCGGTAACTCGAATCTGCCTTCTGTCCCTCACCACGTTTAGTGCCTAGCCCTGGTCTGTACTACTGCCTGCTGTTCACCTTGCTGTTGTGTGTGTGTTCCCCTGAGCCCCGAGAACCCCTGACACCCCTGGCACTCCTAGCACCCCTGGAACCGGAACCTCCAAGACCTCACGTTTCTCTCACTCCTCTTCCCCCCTGAACCCTTCAATAAAAAGACTCTGAATTTGAACTTGCGCTCTTGGGTCGTCTTCTGTCCGTGACATGGATGGTGTTAAAAGCACTTGAGAAATCAAAGAACATGATTCTCACAGCACTTTTCCCCTTGTCTAGGTGAGATGGTGGTCAGTTAAGGTGGGGTGTTGTGGTAAGATTGTTAACTGCTCTATGCTTATGCCGTATGACAAGACTAGATCAATATTATGGTTATCTCGGTGTGTAGGTGCATTAACATTTTGGCAAAAGCCGACATGGTTGATTAGAGATTAAAATGGAATTTCACATTATCCATATGAATATTAAAATCACCCAATATAAGTATTTTTTTCCTGTTTGGAAAGCTAGTGGAAAGGAAATCAGAAAATTCCTCTAGGAATTCAGCGTAGGCGCCAGGGGGGTCGATACAGTGTGACCATGGTTACAGGCTGATTCATTTTCCAATCTGGATGTACAAGATTGAGAACTAGAACTTCAAAAGATTTAAACGTATGTGTGAGCTTGGTGTTGATGTGAGAAGATTAGAGTGATAAATTGTAGCTACTCCACCTCCCCTGCCAGTGTGGCGTGGTACATGGTAGTTCAAATAGAAGGGAGGTGTAGACTCATTCAATGGAAAGTATTAATCTGGTTTAACTGGACTAAGCCAAACACCATCACCATCCTGGGGGAAGAGGTGGAGGTGGTGGAGAACTATAAATATCTGGGGGTTCACATAGACTGGACTGGAAGCATAACACTGAGGCTGTCTACAAGAAGGGTCAAAGCAGGCTCTTTTTCTTGAGAAAGCTTAAGTCTTTTAATGTGTGCACTAAGATGTTACAAATGTTTTCTCAGTCTGTGGTAGCAAGTGCAATTTTCTTTGCTGTCATCTGCTGGGGTAGCAGTATCAGGGCCACTGACTCTAACAGTCTGAACAAGCTGATTAGGAAAGCAGGCTCTGTGCTGGTGACTACTCTAGAGCCAGAGTTGGTGGTGGAAAGGAGGAAATTATTACACATCATGGTCAATACATCACATCCCCTACACAGTACATTGGCAAAACAACAAAGTGTTTTTAGTTGGCGGTTTCGCCAACTCAGTTGCAGTAAGGACAGATATAAGAAAAATGTCTTACCCACAGCAATAGTACTGTACAATGACTCTCCTTTGAGTAGAGAGAGACGACTTATCTTTTAATCTTTTATATATAATATGGAGACAATTGTCTTGATTATATGTCTTATTAGGCAGTTACACTTTGGTACTTGGATGTGTATGGTACCTTGACAGCTACCACATGCTATGTCTTGTGGGTGAAAGTAATCTTTTGTTTATGTATGTGGACTATATGTGGGCTTGCTGTATGTTCTTAAGGCTGCTGAAACAACTGAATTTCCCTGTGGGATAATTAAAGTATATCTATCTATATATCTAAGCCAGGTTTCAGTGAGGCACATTACATCTATGTGATTGTGATCGAGGCACCGGTGCTAAGCTAGGGTAGCGGGGGGTACGTTAGGCCAAATAACTACATGCACGGAGGTGAGAAGGGTATATTTTATTATTGACGTATACAGGGGAATATAGTGAATAAGCTAAAGTACCAAAAAGTCAGTGTACTCCTTTACTGTTACAGTCTCTCACAATGTCCTGTGTTTTTTTTAAACGTGTCTTATTTCATGAAAACAAAAACAAATATTGATGTGGTACAGAAGAATGAGGCTGTGTTAATATCAGTTGAACAGTGCATGCCTGTGTGCATGCATGTGTGGAAACCACACAGGAAGAATGCTAGTGAGTGTGTTTGTGTGTGTGAGTTCTGTCATGATTACTGGCAGAGATGTTGCATGTACATCAGCTGCAAAAATAAAATCTGCATTAAAATGACACTAGTACTGGGGATCATTTTCAGATGGGAACATACAGGATTACACAATATTAGGAATGGCATGTTTGTTTCTGTTCATTTTCTGTAATCTGTTACATGAACATCTTTTTCTTGATGGTTCTTGCCTTCTTCAAATGTATAGGCTATATACTTGCCTTCATCAAATGTAGCATTTACTAATGGTAATGTACATATTTATTTCTGCATAAATGTAATTTCTGGTAATGTACATATTTATTTCTGAATAAATGTAATTTCTGGTAATGTACATATTTATTTCTGAATAGCCTACTTGAAATATGTACTGAAAGATGTAAGTGAAGTTGACTGTAGCGTGGTAGACAGGCCCTTTGACCCCATTGTGGTGATGTGTTAGAGAGGAATGAAGCTTGAGAAAAAGGGCACTTTACTTTTGTGCAGAAACCACACAGGAAGAATAAGGTTGAGTGAGTGCCAACTGAGATGTTGTTGCATATGAACGATAGATGCAAAAAAAGTAAGCTGGCTAAGAATCATACTGTGCAACTGAAGATCATTTTCTGACAAGGCATAAAGACAAAGGAAGATAAACAGGATTACAATAGGAAAATATTAGGAATGAGAACTGTAGGATGATGTAGTATGGAATGTTGTTGTTGGGGGGGGGGGGGGTGATGTGAATGTACATGCGTGTGAATGTGCATGTGTGTGAATATGGGTGAAATGATGTGTGAGACAGAATAAAGTGAGGGATGCACTTCTTGCACTACAGGGAATTAAGCAATGCAACACCTTTAAAATGGTCATTAAAATGGTTACTATACTTTAACACCAGATATACATACCACCAACAATTCACTGCTCATATTATATATAGTATTTATTTACACTATGTTTAACTGAAACATGACTAGTTTTTTTTTTCAAACAGGAAAAAAAAAACATGTTTTTGTTGTTGTGGTCAGTGGAACAACGTGGGAATCAACAGTTGAGTCATGTGAAACAAAAAGCAGAAACCACACAGGAAGACTATGAGTAAGTACAGTATGTGCCATCATAGGCTACTTGCTAAGATTTGGTGCATGCCAGCAGTGTTGCCAGGTCACGTGACAAAAAACAAGCAACTCTGAAGCAAGCCTAAAACAAGCCCCCAAGATCAAATGGTTAGCGTCTACTCCCCGACCCCCGAAGTTACTGGGGCGGTCATGGCAGGCAACAGTGTAGAGTAGCCTATGGTGCAGAGCCGAAGCAAGGGCATAGACTTAAATTGCCATGTAGGCAGAAACAGCAGATACGAAGCAAGCCCAAAGTCAGTATGAGTATATATACTCTTTTGATCCCCTGAGGGAAATTTGGTCTCTGCATTTATCCCAATCCGTGAATTAGTGAAACACGCACAGCACACAGTGAACACACAGTGAGGGGAAGCACACACTAATCCCGGCGCAGTGAGCTGCCTGCAGCAACAGCAGCGCTCGGGGAGCAGTGAGGGGTTAGGTGCCTTGCTCAAGGGCACTTCAGCCGTGCCTACTGGTCGGAGTTTGAACTGGCAACCCTCCGGTTACAAGTCCGAAGCGCTAACCAGTAGGCCACGGCTGCCCAAAAGAAGCGACCGCACCAAAAAACACGCCCACGCGCGACTACAGCTACTTTCAAGTGACTTCACAAAAAAACAAGCCCAAAATCACTTATAATAAGCGGACTTGGCAACACAGCATGCCAGCACTGAGAATTGAAGCCTAAATGCACACTGTGCAACTGATGATCTAATGTAGACAATAAACTACTGGAGATGAGATCCGCTGTATAGAATTCTGTTGGAAGGGAGGTAAAAAGGGAGGTGAAGGTGTTGTGGAATGTGTGTGTTTGAATATGCAGGTGTCAGGAAGTGAAGAATATACATATTACCTACAGTACAGACAATTGCATCTGTGTTCTTGTATTTAGACAACTGCTGGATAGTGACAGAAGTCAATAAATGGTTAACCATCATCACCACCCATATTTTAGAATGTATTTATTAAATTGCTTACTTGTTTATTTATTAACTCAACTTAATGGGCATGGCAGGATAATTTAAAATGATGCTTAGTAGCATGGTTATCAAGACAATAACCTTCCAGACATTTCAGATACTGTATATAAAACCAATCAGCTCATCAAAGCCCACGACAACAGCATAAAACCTACTTTTCCATCCTGTAGAGGGCAGAGCAGAGCCATGCATGAACACTTACTGAGCATGTGATGAAACACACACATGTACACACACACACACACACACACACACACACACACACACACACACACACACTTATCACAAGTGCACAACTGCACACAGAAAATCACACTGACTAGTATTCATACAGCAATGGTCACACAAGCACACACACACACATACACACACACATACATACACACACACAAACACACACACACACACACACACACACACACACACACACACACACACACACACACAGCTTATCGAGTTGTGTGGTAATCTCTGGAGTGAGCTGATATCTCTGATACTCATTCCTCAGCTCCTCTCGGGGTGTGTTGAAAGGAAACAAGAATCAGTGACTCTTCTTTGATGTGTGTGTGTGTGTGTGTATGTTTGTGTGTGTGTGTGTGTGTGTTATGTGTGTTTTCTCTCATGATTTCATTTTAGAAGATGTTGGTGCTTTGATAAAAACAAGCCTTTACAAAACTGTAAGATCCATCACTGGAGATCCCTGGAGATCCTCAGAAGCTCAATAATACCAGTGCTAGTGTGTGTGTGTGTGTGTATGTGTGTTTGGTTAGTGATTGCACACATTCTACACACACACACAAACAGCCAGAGTGCAAACAGTTATAATGGGCCATAATTTAAATGATGGACAAAGTGAAAATTCTTAAGTCTAACAAAAGCTAACTTACTAACTAATCAAAATCTATTTGCTATTTTAAGACCATAAGCAAGATCCTAAGCACAAACATCAGTCAGTCAGCGCAACAATCTCACACGCCACATGATGTTTTTCATCCATGCACAAGACACTTTGTTCATTGACTGACTTCGCTCTTTCTCCTAATGTGCATCTGGGTCTGGAGACACTGGGGAGATTCACTCATACAGAAAAGAGGACAAAGTCAGAGGGCACATCATCAGGTCACATACGCCCAACGCAATGAAATAATTCACTCACAACTATTATAATAATTTCTTTTGCTGTTTTTATTTATTAAGGCCTCATGTGAAGAGAATGTCAAAGTGCTGAAATGGCAGTGATGTATAGATCAGTAGTAAAAAGATGGGAAGATGGAGATGGGGACCTAATATTATTGGGAATGCAATTATTGTGACTATACAACCACCACTGCTTAATGAGCTTGGCAACAAGTATTGGAGTTACATCTAGGAATATGATGTAGAGCTACACCTCCCTAACAAGGGTAAATGAAAAACAGTTTGGTCTGGAAAACAAAATATAAGACAGAAACAGCTTTACAAATCAAACATTCATTCATTTTACAAAAATGAAAACTAGGTGCATTATGATTATTTCACAAAATATCTTTCTTTGCATCTTTCTTGCATATTTATTTTTGAAGTATAATATTGTTTTTGTAAAAGAAATAGGCAAAATATAAGACTTAATAAAAATCTGTTTAGAAATCATTTGGATGGTTACAGTAAATGACCTGTTCCGGTGAAAATGGTGACTTTCCTCACTCCCCCAGGCAGAAGACCAACCTTGCAACACCGGTAAGAGAAGTGAGAAACAAGAAAGGATTTCTTACCTTGTAACATACACATTGTTCCGCCGAACTTATGCTAACCGTTTTGCTAGCTTGTAAACAAATCCATGTGCTTTATCGTTACTTTTTTCCACAATTTGAAATTGCATAATGCACAACTTCTCCAGCAGAGGGGGAAATATAGCTAATCCTACCAATGGGGGCTTTAATGTGCATGTGCAATTAATAAATATCTTTGTGCAAAGTAGTGCTACTCAAACTTCCCAAAGTTGAATTATTAATTCACTCAAGACTTTTAGGGTACCAGCTGGGGAAACAGTTGAGGCTGGACTGTCATTGGCTCATCTGCGTTCTAAGGGGTGGCGCTTAGCGACAGGTCAATTGGCCAGTAGGTTTATGAGGCTGGGCTCATACTTTGACTATTACTATGACTTGAAGGTGTGTGTGTGTGTGTGTCTACAATTTGGCTTCCTTAATTATATCTCCAGTCTCTTTGGTCCTAGATTCCATCACCGTTGTCCTCGATCGCCCCATTCTACATTAGATAAGACCGTATAGTTCAGTGAATGAGGTTTCCTACAACAGCATTTTGTTTTTAATGGACTGAAAAAAACTAAACTAAAAACTAAAAAAAAACAATAAACTAATAATGAATGGATTTTACTGTGTAAAAAAGCCTTAAAGGAACCGTATGTAAGAAATGCATTTCAATTAATCATAAAATGGCCCTGATATGTCACTAGACATTAACAAATCATGTTAATTTCAAATACTTCAATCACTAACAATAGCAGTCCGGCCAGGATATTGTCATATAAAAAGTTGCAGCCCTCAACTGATGTTGATGTTCTGTTTTGTCATGTCATGTTGTGTTTTGGCCTGATGTGCCACGCTCCACCTATGTGCTAATCACAAAGTCAGTAGTGTTTCGGCATCCGGGTAGCCAGCTCTGCCAGTCAGGGGGGAGGGGGAGGGGATACACCGCTCTACAGTAATTTAAAAGTGATTGCAGTACCAGTTATGGCCACAATCTTACATATGGTTCCTTTAATTGTGACTGATAGTCACTCACCTTCTGACCGTCTGCATCTCAATGAAGGTGTCTGGAAGAACCTTTCCAAACATCTCTGGTAAAAAGAAACACAGCATACCGGAGAACATGGCCAAACTCCCAATCAAGAGATAGGGCAGGTATTTATAATAGTGACCTGTTGGAGACAGACAGAGAGGCAGAGGAGATGGCGATGAAGACAAAGAATGAGAGGAAAGAAAGATAGAGAAAATGTGTAGGAGAAGAAGAGGAAGAAAGGGAAAGAGAGAGAAAAGGAGGAAAGGGGGAGGGGAAGAGAAGGAATAAGGCATGTAGAAAGTCAGAGAGAGGAGGAGAAGTTCACTGAGAGGGAGAAGAAAAGGAGAGGAGAGACAGAAAAAGAGGAAGAAAGAGGATGGGAAAGAAAAATACAAAAATCAAAAAATGTGGGTTTAGAGCTGTAGGGTGGACTGCCCTAATGTGAGACATGTATTGCTTTTCAGACTTATGTAGTAAGCTTTATTAGGCTGCAACACATTAAATCCACCTCCAATTTTGATCACAGGTCCCTACAGCTTCGGCTTACCCATAGATTTTACTTATTAGTTTGGGGAAGAGCCACACCCACTGGAGCTTAGGTGTCCCACATTAGGACAATTTAGCATATATGACAGTTATTGTAACTGTGGAAGTGGTTGTTAGGCTGTTGCTAGGGTATTTGACATGGTTGCTAAGCTGCTGCTTGAGGTGGTTGCTATGTTGGTATGTGACAGTTGAAATTTGAACTTGAAGCAGGTATTTTTGTTTCCTTTTATGCATGCAATGAATACAACTGAACTTCTCCGCTGTCTCACCCAGGTAAATGATGAACGGAGAGAGGATGGCTCCGATGCGAGCTGCCATCGAACAGGTTCCCATGGCCATGCTTCGGACCACGGTGGGGAAGAGTTCAGAGGTCACGGCGTAGACCACACAGAACGCTGTGGTGATAGCAAATTTGCCCACCATCTCCAGGAGGATAGCCACTTCTGGCAGACCTGCACCACACAGCCACAACACAACAACATCAGAAGATCTCTTCTCTCCTTTTTAGCAAGTTATGTTAAGCTAGGCTACAGTAGGTGTCAGACTGAGTTACCAGAACAGAACCTTTTAGTGCCCCATTTAGAAGTTTCTTTAAAACTTCCATGTAAAACCCTTTAATTTAATAAGGGAGGTTTTGTAGAACCTGGTTATGTTTGTAAAATCGGTATGTTTCACTTCTCAGACGTAATCAATTTAATTTCTCCTATGTCCAGAACCAGTCAAATCGGGTTCTGGATTGCAACGCTGGAGTCGGATGATGTGCCCTGTAAAATCAGGGCACTAATCTGGGTAGACCCCGTTTTTCATTGAGTGTGTTCCTTTTTAATCAGAGCACTCACCTTTGGGCACAAGTTGGATGAAGAGGACGATGCCACCTCCCAGGAAGAGCGTGGACGACTGGCAGAAGCGACGGGGGAACCACTTCAGCAGGACCGTGGCCATGACGTAAGCCGGGATCTCCACGATAGAGGACAAGAAGAAGTTAAAATACGGATCACCGTGCAGGTTGGTGGTATTCAAGAGCAGAGCAAAGTAGGACATGGTGATGACCATCCTGCAGAATGAAAGACATAGCCAGAGATTAATTATTGTGGTATATTACATTTATTGTTATTATTGTGGTAATATAAATCCAAATATTCTGTTTTTTGTCTTTTTCTTTCCCATCCTCTAATTTTCTTCCTCTTTTTCTGTTTCTCGTCCCCTTTTCTTCTCTCTCTCAGTGAACTTCTCCTCCTCTCTCTGACTTTCTACATGCCTAACTTTCTACATGCCATAGGTGAAGCCACACCCTAGTGAGCTTAATGACTACAGACCTGTCGCTCTTACATCACATGTGATGAAGACAATGGAGCGGCTGGTCTTAGGTATGCTCAGACCCCAGGTACGCCATGCACTAGACCCGTTACAGTTTGCTTACCAGGAGAAAGTGGGCGTGGACGATGCCATCACTTATCTTCTACACAGGACACATTCCCACCTGGACAAGGGGAAAAGTGCTGTGAGAATCATGTTCTTTGATTTCTCAAGTGCTTTTAACACCATCCAGCCCCTCAGATTGGGAGACAGGCTCTTGCAGATGGGTGTTGACGCTCACCTGGTAACCTGGATTACAGATTACCTGACCGAGCGACCACAGTTCGTCAGACTGAAGAACTGTCTCTCTGACACTGTGATCTGCAGCACCGGAGCGCCACAGGGAACTGTGCTCTCTCTCCAGTCCTGTTCACCCTGTACACATCTGACTTCTGCTACAACACCGAGTCATGCCACATGCAAAAGTTTTCTGATGATACTGCAATTGTGGGCTGTATCAGGAACGGGCAGGAGGAGGAGTACAGGAGCCTGGTGGAGGACTTTGTGCAATGGTGCAAACTCAATCATCTTCAACTTAACACTTCAAAGACCAAGGAGATGGTGGTGGATTTCCGCAGGTCTAAGCCCACTCTGCTACCAGTCCACATTGATGGGGTCAATGTGGAGGTGGTTAGCACCTACAAGTATCTGGGTCTCCACCTGGACAATAAACTGGACTGGTCAGCCAACACTGATGCACTCTACAGGAAAGGGCAGAGCAGGCTGTACTTCCTGAGGAGGCTGCGGTCCTTCAATGTGTGCAGTAAGCTCCTCAGGATGTTCTACCAGTCTGTTGTTGCCAGCGTCCTCTTCTATGCAGTAGTATGCTGGGGAGGAAGCACAAGGAAGAAGGATGTGGGGCGAATTGACAGGCTGGTAAGGAAAGTTGGCTCTGTAGTGGGAGCTGAACTGGAGTGCATCACTTCACTATCTGACAAAAGGACCCTGAACAAACTGATCAACATCTTGGACAATGAGTGTCACCCACTCCACAGCACTATTGTTAAGCAGAAGAGCCTGATCAGCTGGAGACTTCACTCACTGCCTTGCACAACTGACAGACTGAGAAAGTAATTTGTCCCCAGGGCCATTGAACTGTTCAATGCCTCACTTAAGGGAAGAGGAGAGATAGACTTCTCTGCATAGTCTGTCTGCCTCTTCACCCCCTTCATGTTTGGTACTGTCTGTCCACCAGCCACTTGTACCACTGTCTTTATGCCTCACTGTTTGCATGCTATATTAGCACATTAGCACATATGCATAACCCCCCCCCCCCCCCCCCCCTCCATGCCACAGCCGAACTGTGGCCACACTTATACATTTTCTTAAATAGTTAAATATATAGATATATAGACTTTACTTTACTTTATTTCTGCATTGTTGCACTGTTGACTTACTCATTTGCACTATCACCATGACCAATATCACCATTGCACTACCACCATGACACTCATTCACACAGAGCACCTTAGAGCACCTTACCATACCTTGCTATGCACAGAGAATCACAGGCTCAGTCCCTGCCTCAGTCATTGCAAGCGCCTCTGATTTATTAATCACCACTATGTGGATACTGTTTTTAGAATTGATTTAGATTAAGTGTTAGTTAGTATAATTTGTATTTTTGTAATTTGTAATTTAGTATATTTTTATATATTGTATTAAGTGTTAATAATTTGTATTTTAGTATATTTAGCATATTCTTTATCTTCTACTGTCCTTACTGCTTAGTTGTGTTTTTATATTATAAACTTTAATTACTCTTTCTGCTATTAAAGAATGTGTGTGTGTGTGTGTGTGTGTCTACAATTTGGCTTCCTTAATTCTATCTCCAGTCTCTTTGGTCCTAGATTGTTGTGTCCTCGTTGTCCTCGATCGCCCCATTCTACATTAGATAAGACCGTATAGTTCAGTGAATGAGGTTTCCTACAACAGCATTTTGTTTTTAATGGACTGAAAAAAACTAAACTAAAAACTAAAAAAAAACAATAAACTAATAATGAATGGATTTTACTGTGTAAAAAAGCCTTAAAGGAACCGTATGTAAGAAATGCATTTCAATTAATCATAAAATGGCCCTGATATGTCACTAGACATTAACAAATCATGTTAATTTCAAATACTTCAATCACTAACAATAGCAGTCCGGCCAGGATATTGTCATATAAAAAGTTAAGTTGCAGCCCTCAACTGATGTTGATGTTCTGTTTTGTCATGTCATGTTGTGTTTTGGCCTGATGTGCCACCCTCCACCTATGTGCTAATCACAAAGTCAGTAGTGCCTGAGCCTGATCAGCTGGAGACTTCACTCACTGCCTTGCACAACTGACAGACTGAGAAAGTAATTTGTCCCCAGGGCCATTGAACTGTTCAATGCCTCACTTAAGGGAAGAGGAGAGATAGACTTCTCTGCATAGTCTGTCTGCCTCTTCACCCCCTTCATGTTTGGTACTGTCTGATCACCACCAGCCACTTGTACCACTGTCTTTATGCCTCACTGTTTGCATGCTATATTAGCACATTAGCACATATGCATAACCCCCCCCCCCCCCCCCTCCATGCCACAGCCGAACTGTGGCCACACTTAAACATTTTCTTAAATAGTTAAATATATAGATATATAGACTTTACTTTACTTTATTTCTGCATTGTTGCACTGTTGACTTACTCATTTGCACTATCACCATGACCAATATCACCATTGCACTACCACCATGACACTCATTCACACAGAGCACCTTAGAGCACCTTACCATACCTTGCTATGCACAGAGAATCACAGGCTCAGTCCCTGCCTCAGTCATTGCAAGCGCCTCTGATTTATTAATCACCACTATGTGGATACTGTTTTTAGAATTGATTTAGATTAAGTGTTAGTTAGTATAATTTGTATTTTTGTAATTTGTAATTTAGTATATTTTTATATATTGTATTAAGTGTTAATAATTTGTATTTTAGTATATTTAGCATATTCTTTATCTTCTACTGTCCTTACTGCTTAGTTGTGTTTTTATATTATAAACTTTAATTACTCTTTCTGCTATTAAAGAATGTGTTTGTGTTGTATGTATGCTGCTGAGACCTTGAATTTCCCCTGGGGATCAATAAAGTATCTATCTATCTCTATCTAACTCCTTCTCTTCTCTTCATCTTCCTCCTTTTCTCTCTCTTTCCCTAATCTAGTTTAGGATAGCTTGATAGGTGTGCCACACTGACATGGTTCCATTGAGTTATAGTTAATAGTGAGTTTGATAGTCTTTTGGGTCATAGGTGTTATAGCAAGATTAACAGGTCAACAACCAGTCACCGCTGGTCACTAGGAAAAAGGATACATTGTGTGTAGTTAGCTTGCTAACTTGCTAACGTTAGGAAGTTGGCTGATATTTCTTAATAGGAACCGGCAAAAATGAATACTGATAAAAATGCCATTGATTGGCTGCATGTCTGGATCCTGTTCGTCCTGATAGGCCGATTCATAGTCAACACAAGGTACACAACGTCATGATGCATACTTGCATAGAAAAATCGTCTAATTTTCTGTAACACGACGCAAGGACACGAGTCATACTCTGTGTTTCCAATGGGGACTCATTGTCTGCTTAGCTTGTGTAGACTATAAAAGGCATTGAAAAATGAGCTTGAACCATGCATTGTCAACGGCATTCACCTAGCTTGTGTTAACTATGAATCAGGCCTCCATGTGCATGGCAAGATAATGCTGTACCAGAGGATGGAGCAGATGATAATGAGGACCACAGCATTGCAGTCCCTTAGAATGTCCAGCATGTTGTACTTCTTCTGCTTCTTTGCCTGTGCTTCTGCGATCTAGAGGACAAGCAGACACATTGATTAGTGTCAGTGCGTACAAGTAATATGATGCCAGTTTTCACTCCGTGTACCCATGAGTATCCATTCAGTCACAATTCTTCAAAAATCAAGACAACAACATTACACAACATAGCGCTTAACCAGGCGTTCCAGACTCCATTCTCTTTATTGTATGTCAGTGTGGCCTCAAAATGAGTTTAAAACCGTTATTTAAAGGTAAAAGAACTGCATTGTGTAACTTTAAACACAAGGCGATTAAACCTAATGGTCCATTCTGCCTCCTGGGGCAGTGGAGAGGTGCGGTGCGGACCAATCCAGTGCAGGTTTACCTCATCAGGCGTGAAGATGACTTCAGGCATGGGGACCTTGTTCATCCTGGCTGCGTCCCTCAGTATGGCCTCAGCCTCCTCCACTCTCCCCTGGGACAGAAGCCAGCGGGGCGACTCAGGAATCAGCCTGGGGGGGGCGGGAGAGGAGAGAAGAGGCCAACATCACACTGTTAAGCCCGTCACATGTCACATCAAAAGTTTCAATTATTTTGACATTTCACGTCACCAGTGGTTATTTTACTTATTATAATAGTGATCATAATAATACTTTTCTAGCACTGAGCACAGTGCTTTACAGAAAAACAACAATTATAATATTATAATATAAATAATAATAAAAATAATAACAAATAAAAAGGGAAACTTCCAAAGATTAGAAGACTCAGTATGAGAACAAAATGGAGATGAGACAAGGAAAATATCCAAAACTACATAAAAATACAAAAATACATAATAAGCAGACACATATGTGCAATTACTCATGAAAGGCAATTTTATAAAAATGTTAGGCTAGATTGAGAAGCTGCCACTGATCTAGCAGATTTAATATTGTAAGGGAGGCTTTTCTGGAGCTTGGATGCTCTGATCGCAAATGATCAAAACCGCAACTGATGTAATCGCTGAATTACATTAACATTCCATGGTTTCTCATCACTAGTCTCTTTCATATGTGAAAAGGGCTTTAGTCACAACTCTCAACACTGCTGCTTTAGTGCACGGGTGAGGGATCATTATAGGGTTTGTGGAATCACAAACACATTCAGGAACCAGCATGGACTCTCACCACCAAAGGGCGATAGATAGACAGATAGATAGATAGATAGACAGAGACAGATTATTTCATTAAAGTGTAGATCTATGTATGTTACACATAAATGGCTATACATTGTTTTGTATGACTGCTTTGGTAATGGAAATACCCTTTTTTGTCATGCCAATAAAGCACCTTTGAATTTGAATTTGAATTTAGATAGATAGAAAAAATAGAGGAAAATATAACGATACGAAAATTGGAAACAGTTTGCCCCCACACAAAAAACGAAACCCTGCATGGAATTTCACTGGGAATACTGAAGGTAGCAGTGAGCTACAGTACCTCTCTGGTGTGTTTCGTTAAGATATAATGTTTGTTTGTTTTTTGCACAAAAGCGTCTCACAAACAAACACAAACAAAAGCGACTTCCTGCAAAATCAGTGATTGTGCCTTTAAAGGTGTTCTAAGCGATGTCATATGTTTTTTAGGCTAAAACATTTTTTGTCACTTACAGCAAACATCACTTCACCATCTGCCAGCTGCCTGGGACATTACTCAGCATCGCTTAGAGCGCCTTTAATATCACTGCACCTGTTTCAAATAACCCTCTCCCCTTTTTTGTTTTGTTTTGTTTTTGCCTATATGTATTTGTCTGTTGTTAAATGTATTTATTTTGTTTATGTGTGTGTGTGTGTGTGTGTGTGTGGACAGGTGTAAGTTTGCCTCACCACCACAGGGGGATGTAGAGGATCCCTGAAGCGGCCATAGGGATGATCAGGAGCCTCCAGTCCCGCAGGAAGTAGGCAAACAGGGGCAAGAGCATCTGCCCCAACCCGGACGCCATGAACACCCCGAGGGAGCAGAACACCACACGGGTGGCTGGACTCAGGATCTCCGAGCCTGTCAGACAGGAATGAGCACAATGACAGACATCATCAGATTGGTGTGAAACATTGTAAGTATTTGGAACCTCAGACACTAAAAACACCATATGGACACGTTAACAAGGTTTTACAAAAAGAAACTTGAAGTGGGGGGTGTTGTGGCACAACTGGCTATAGCGCCCGTACAACCTTTGGGTCCAAGTGCCCTACCGGAAACCGGGTTTGAGTCTGACCTGTTTCATTACCTGATCCCACCCCATCTCTCTCTCTCTCCCATTTGCAGTTCCTGTCAGTCCCTATACTGTTCTATCATAATAAAGACAAAAAAGCCTAAAAATGCACTCTGTGTGTTGTTTTCAATGCAAGTTGTGTTATTTTCAACACATATTGTGTAACAAATAAAAAAGGAAACAACACAAAGTGTTTTGTCCCTATCTAGACTTGAATTTCCCCTTGGGGATCAATACAGTATCTATCTATCTATCTATCTATCTATCTAGACACATGAGATATGTTAAAAACAACGCAAGTTGTGTTGTTTTCAACACATTCATTTTAAGAGTGTACTGTCCTATCATAATAAAGACAGAAAAGCCTAAAAATGCACTTTAAAAGCATACCGAGCACATAGCCGATGACATAGTTGGAGAAACCGCTGAAGCCAACGAAGAAGAAGATGACGCTGAAGGCCTCCCAGCTGGGGGAGAAGATCTGGATGAATATGGTCAAAGTCTGTATGGTCATAGTGGCAAAAAGCACAGGCCGCCTTCCATACCTTTAGAACACACACATACAACACATTAATGCATACTCACACACACACACACACACACACACACACACACTCACACTCACACTCACACTCACACACACACACACACACACACACACACACACACACAATCACGTTTAGCCTACAACATAAGGGATATGAGATATGAAATACTCCGGTACAGAAAGCATCTCCAAGGCTACCCAGCCCCTGAGATGGAGTGTCTGGTTCTTTTTTTTGTACTGCCGGTTCCAAAATGAGATATCTCCATTTTTAAGACTATTCATAAGTCATGTTTTTGATTGTAGTAATACCAGGTGTGATGGAGTGCCGTCACTACAGTTGTGTATTCGCTTTGACTGCCGTACCAACGGGCCTGGCTGCAGGTTTAGTGCCCCGGAGACCCGGGTTCAAGACCAGGTGGTGACACTGCTCTCTCCCTTCACTACATCAGGTAATATCAATACAATTGCAATAATGTTGTCATGTGTGCGTGTGTGTGTACTGTATGTGTGTGTGCAGCCAGGCTGGTGTTGTAATGTGGTGTGTGGCAGAGACCTGTCGGAGAACTGTCCAGAGACGAACGTGCCGGCCAACACACCCAGGAAGTAGATGGACGAGGCCAGGGGTCCTTTGTATTCGTTCTCACACACCAGGTCCCACTGCAACTCAGACAAGAGCCATGAGGAGGAGGGGACAGACCCGCACACCTGTCCCACAAATTTCACCAAACCACCAAAGTGTGTGAGCGTGTGCGCGTGTCCGTGTGTGTGTGTCATTCTGTATTTTTATCTGTGCATGTGTGTGCCCACTGTGGCCCCAACTGATTGATCTACCCATGCCAACAGCGGGCACCCAGCACACCAGCTGAAATGCCCCCCTGCTGTTGTTGCTCAGATGGGTTTCACATTGTGATGCCTATGAGCCGCTCGTGATGGGGCCAACCCTATATCATTCTATAAATATCAGAGTTCAGTGGTATAGATCAGAGTTCATCTCATATGTCAAAATCAACAGAAGTCATGGCATGTCATATCATATACTGTATATAGAGAGAGGGCAAATTTGTTAAATAATACATTTGAGTGTAATTTGGAGCACAATGGAACATAACATGCCAAAAACCACACTGTATTATTCACATTCACAAATTACGTACACTAACAAACATTCTAGGAACCATTTAATACCACTGGTATTGTTATAAACATTAGACCATAACCTCCACCATCATCAAACATGTTCCGAATGCCTTTTAAAAAATCCAATACCCCATGGCTCAGTCCACGTGATCACATAATTCATAGTTTAACCACCTCTTATTTTACCAATACACCCCTGGTGTATAGTTTACATATTTATAATGAAACATTTTTTGAGTCAGAGTTAAAGACTGTAACATTTAACACTACATGAATTTGAATGAATGAATGATGCCTGATTTAAAGGACCTTTATTACATTAGGACTAACCATGGAAGTACATGTAGCAGGCTATATAGTAGTTCATTCTTTTAGCACTCAGTAAGAAGATGAAGTGTGTGTGTGTATGAATGTGTGTGTGTGTGCGTGCACGTGTGTGTGTGTATTTGTAATGTGTGCTCACCTCAGTGATGATGGTGGACTGGTAGATCTCTTTACTGTACTCCCAGCCATCCAGGCAGCTCTCCTGCGGAATCTGACTGACGTTGACATCCACGTTGGGGACGTAGTCCAGCAGCGAGAAATTCCTCAGCAGCTCCAGCCGGTACCTGGTGCAGGAGCTCCTCTGCAGCCCCCTGTCCTGCACCACCACCAGAGGAATGCTCACGTTCCTCCAGCCCTCGCTGACGTTGCTCTCCCCGCGGGATCGAGCACTCGTGGGGTGGCGTGTCGGCCACAAACACGATGTAAAGTCCGACCAGTCCGTTGGGCAAGATGCTGATGGAGAGGAAGAAAAAGATCTGCTGCTGAAAGGGGCCCCACGTGCCCAAAAAGGACGTCATCTCATCATACTCTCTCATTCTGGCTCCTCTAAAAGTGGACTTTATTTGTTTATTTGTGTTCTCTTTACTTCTGGACTTTTGCCTGCCTCTACACTGTCATAATTCTGTGGCCCTGGCTTAACATTAAGGCTACTTATATCATTACGTAGGTATTGGATAACTTTTACGAGTAAGTGTGCCACGTCATTTCCTGTTTGGCTGCTGTTGCAACTGGCTTGCTCCATAGTGTAGCCTCCTATCATAGCATCTATTCACTTGGCTGGTGTAGTTTATTTATTGTCTATTTTCTATTCTATTGTCTATTAGCTGTCTATTTATATGCACTTGTTATAGAACTGCGTTTCCCAGGCATGGCATGGCATGAATCCTAGGCAGGCAGTAGCTATGGGCAGAGGTGGGATCAGCCCGCCTCAAACATGTGTCTTCTTGCCCACCCAATCAAAAGTAAAGAAAAAACTTTCCTTTTTTTTTTGGTCAGCCAATAAAAAAATACCACAGGAAATACCAGTGCTGCTTCTTACTTCTGATTGGGTGGGGAGTCTCCGAATCCAACTTCGCCTACTGCCCACCCCTCTTTACATACACTTCTTTTTTTCTCTCTCTCTCTCTCTCTCACACACAGACACACACACACAAATATACAGGGCTCTGAAACAAACCCTTATTTTGCGCATAGTCTATCGTGGAGGTGGTGTTGCTAGGACAACTATGGACTTTAATCGTTTTGACTGCACACAAGCAATTCATGCAAAAGCACACCCCACCCACAGGTCCCACTGCTCATGAAAGACATCACACATTCACAACACATCATCTGCTCCATCTTGCGTCTGGATTGGATCAGCACATTCAAGTTCCAACTGTTTGTTTATTTTTATGCAACCTGAGTGTTGCCTTTCTTTCTCACCCCGCGTGTGTGTTTTGTTTTGCTGGTCCGAGCCGGGCATGCTGGTTTGATTCTGACCCATGGTCATTCCTAGCCTGGCGAGCCAGACCCACATTAAAATGTAGGGTCTGGGCACTCACCGTTCGGGGTGCTCAGTCCGAGGGGCGGGATAATCAGTTGTCTTTCAAATTCCCTCTGCACGCAATAGGACGCGCAATAGGACGTAATTTGCTGCCGCTAGGGGCGCGTCTAGATTTCTAGGCTAGGTCATTCCCTGATCCCACCACATCTGTCTCTCCCCCACTTGGTTCCTGTCACTCTTCACTGCCGGCTCTTGTTGGCTCTTGATTAAGAGGGATGTCTCAGCTGCTTGGCTGAAGCACATCTTTTGATCTCTATCACATGAAGCAGATAAGGCAACAGGAGCCAGATTTAAAATATCAACTATCCTTATCGCATAGTATACTGCAGACAGGGATGTGGTCAGATATTCAAAAACACATGAGTACAGTTATTTAGCTGGCGGTTGACCAAGAAAGGAGTCAGAAACTGTAGGGTTTTATTGTAAAAGCAACAGCTTTAGACACATACTATCATAAGACAGGCAGACAGACCGCCACACACTCACACACACAGACCAGTCATTTTGAGCTCAAGACATGAAGAGCACATTTCTGGGATAATTTAATTGGCACATTCATGAATATTATCACTGTACAAAAAAAAAAGTAAAAAACAGAAGGCACCCCTTCAGGTCACCAAACCGTTCATCACAATCCCATAATTCACTCACATCTATTGTTACCATTTCTTATTCAGTTTATATTCATTAAGACGACGTGTAGAGAATGACAAAGGGGTGAATCTGTAATGATGGACAGATCAACTAAGAAAGAGGAGGGTAGTAAAAAAAGAAAAGGGGGAGATGGGGACAAGTAGAGAAGAAGAAGAGAGTGATTAAATAGAGAGAGAGAGAGAGAGAGAAAAGGAGAGCGAGTGAAAGATAAAGAGTGTGTATGTGTGTGTGTCAGAAAGAGAAAGACCGACAGACATATACACACACCTGTATGTGTGTGTGAGAGAGAGGGAAAGAAAGAGAGAGCGTTTGTGTGTGTGTGTGTGTGTGTGTGTGTGTGTGTGTGTGTGTGTGTGTGTGAATGCTGAACAGACAGACGGATGGGCAGACTGCCACCATCTGCGCGTGATTAATGATCAAAGGCATCTTCCAGCTGTGTCTGTTAATCCCAGTGCATGTGCCAACGTCTGATAGGCTGTCACGCTGCCCATGTGTGTGTGCCAGGGTCTTGTCCGTCCATGTGTGTGTGTGTGTGTGTGTGTGTGCCAGGGTCTGATAGGCCCAGACGCTGACAGCATGGTGCCAGAGGCCAGAGGCTCACTCATATGAACCCGCCCATATAACTTCACCTATGGGTATGGGTAACATCAAGGCACGCGCTTGCCTCAAAGCAATCGAAGAGGAGAAGTGAGAGAAACAGAGCAGGAGACAGGTAACGATGGGATGGGGGGCAGAATGATGGAGGTGAAGCACAGGTGAATAAAAAAAGACGAGACAGAAGACTGCGGGAAGAAAACGAAAGTAGCCTATGATGAGGCATATAAGGCCTCGGCTTCACTATGATGAGGCATATAAGGCCTCGGCTTCACTATGATGGGGCATATAAGGCCTCGGCTTCACTATGATGGGGCATATAAGGCCTCGGCTTCACTATGATGAGGCATATAAGGCCTCGGCTTCACTATGATGGGGCATATAAGGCCTCGGCTTCACTATGATGGGGCATATAAGGCCTCGGCTTCACTATGATGGGGCATATAAGGCCTCGGCTTCACTATGATGGGGCATATAAGGCCTCGGCTTCACTATGATGAGGCATATAAGGCCTCGGCTTCACTATGATGAGGCATATAAGGCCTCGGCCTCACGTGGATTGGGAGACAGACTGCCCAAAGCCACAGTGCGTGGTTTGCAGTGAGGTGCTATCTAACCAGTCTAATGTTGTTCTCCAGACTGACAAGTTGCACATTTTGATTTTGCTATTTGTTATCATATAGCGTGGATAATTAAACATGATGCCTGGAATGCGTCAATAGAATGTGCTACTTTTCGGATGGTGGGGGTACGCGAGCCGAGTCAGGATGTAGCAGGTGGTCCGCGGGAAAAAAAGTTTAGGAACCGCTGGCCTACAGTAATTTGATGTGTCTACCTTTTTAATGTTATGCTTACATTTTCACAGTTATTTTATGTTAAGCTATAAAACCAATTCTTCAATTAGGCTACTCTAATGATCTTGTCGTCCTTTCACAAATGTGTCACCTAGAGCATACCTCTCCTGTAGAATGCCAAAAGGCAGTACTCAACATCACACAATCCTCAACTCTTGGA
Source organism: Alosa sapidissima (assembly GCF_018492685.1). Lineage (NCBI taxonomy): Eukaryota > Metazoa > Chordata > Actinopteri > Clupeiformes > Clupeidae > Alosa > Alosa sapidissima. The sequence continues at coordinate 6,505,428 of NC_055978.1, read as the reverse complement.
GCTTATGGAAGGGTATGTGAAATTGTGAAATCTTGGATATATATAAGGAAATCGCATGGACACTCACTGAGGGAGATGTAGAGGGGCCCTGTGTGTGTGTGTGTGTGTGTGTGTGTGTGTGTGTTTGTGTGCAGTCCATTCGACTAAAACAATACACTGCATAAACTATTTAATAAAAATCTAAACAAGCGTCATTAATCAAGATCAAAACATCTAGTTGGTATTGTTTTCAGTATAAAGAGACTTACTTAGTGCTTTCACGTAAAATTATTTGACTTTATTTAAGAAGAGTTTGAGTTATTTTAAGACATCTCATCCTGAAAACAAGCTGATTTGTCTGCCAGTGTGTTAAAACAAGCAATTTTTTCTTGATAAGACTTAAAATAAATCTAAATTATCTTGAGAGCGCTAGGTAAGTCTCTTCATGGTTAAAACAATACCAAATAGATGTTTTGATATTAATATTAATATATATTATTATAAGATTAATAACACTTGGTTAGATTTATTTTTTTGCAGTGTACATTGTTCCTCCCCAATCACTTGCCACTTATTTTTCCATTTTGCTCCTTCTCAACAGCTTTGTGCGGTCTTACAACCATGTCAGCTACTAAGTGAGCTCATCAATACAACAGAAACATGTTTGTAGCATCTTTTTTATTTTATTTGACACAATCAAGTGGTCTCAAGTCAATATTCAAAAAGGATATCGTCGTATTATATGTGTCATTAGTGATTTTCCAAAACACAACTGTAAACAAGCCCATATTTGCTGTTTGTTGAGGAAATAAGGCAGATCACGTCTCGCAGTGAGTGGTTAAAGAACAAAAAGACAGTATGCATATACGCATGTATATAAAAATGCAATACGCTTGCTGTAATGTCGGCACTTTTTAGACAAAAATATCCGTTCCTCGGACGGAATCTTAATCAGGTGATGTCACCGTCATGCGCCACCATAGAAACCTTCGCCCAATCACGCGATTTTGCACTCAGCTGGAGGGTATTCGCCACTTTATGACAAAGAGAGGCGAACACACAGATACACACACACGCACACACACATACACACACATGCACACACATCTGTGGCCTTCAGCGGTTTTAAGGTCTTTTAACATCAACTATGAAGACCCAGATGAGTGGAAGCTCAGGTCTGCACTTCAGCTATAGTGATTCTCCATCCATGATAGACATTTATATTAAGACAACAATCACTGCTTTATAGCTCCAATATTTGATTTAAAAAAAATAATAAAAACTGACAAAAAAAAAAAGATCAGGTATTTTTCAAAACAAAAAGAGAGAGAGAAAAAAAAGCATTGGGGATATCATTGGCTACTTGGCACACCAAAAGGCATTTTATTTTCAACATAATTTTTTATACAAAAACGGAAACACCATCAGGTCAATGTTACGGGAACAAGGTTGGGGTTGGGGAGAGTCACACCCCCAGGGGTGTGGGTGGGGTGTGGAGGGGTACACCCATCGAGCACCTCCGGTGGTGGGTTTGGGTTGGGGGGGGGGGGCACCCATTGATGATTTATAAATGATTTGGACAGGCTGGCTGCGGCTGGCTAGGTCACCTATGCTCCAGCAGGGACATTTTTGGCAGAGTACGGTCCCACACCGACAACATGTGCTTTTAAAAAGGTCAACGAGCCCAGACGGGCTAGCGACTATAAAAAATAAAAATCACCAATCAAACCATTTATATATATATATATATATATGTACGTATGCTACTCACACACACACACACACAAACACACACACATACCCCCACACACACATACACACACACACACACACACACACACACCCTTTAAGCGTAAAAAATATATTTACATAAAATACTAATCATTTATCTCGCTCTACACAGGAAGAAAATTGAACATCTGTTAACTGCCGTGGAGATTTAAACGTAAAATCAGAACAAAATGAAGGTTGTTTTCATTTCTTTGTCATGTACCGTCACATAAGCATATTCCTCTTTTCCAGGGAGAAGAAAGGGGGCTGGGGGGATATCTTATTCTTGTACCTTCTTGTGGGTGTGTGTGTGTGTGTGTGGGGGGGGGGGGACGACCCCAACCCCACCTACCCACTCTTGTGAGAGTCCAGGGGTGTGTGTGGAAGGGGAGGGTCCATGGCGGGCAACCCAGGGTCAGAGAGAGAGAAAGAGGCCTTCGTGCCTCTCTTGTGTCCATTCTTTGTAGGTGTACAGCGTCCATGCCAAGCTGTTTATCCAATGGAGGTCTCTCTGCCAACAAAGCCCACAGAAGTCTCTATGTCTTCAGGCAGAGGGAGGGAAGCACATTGCCCCCTCTCATCTCTCTCTCTTTCACTCACTTTTCTTATCTTTTTTTTACCTCTTTCTCTCTTTCCTTCTATCTTTCTTACTCTCTCTCTTTCTCTCTCTGTTGTCCCTGGTTACGACCCCAGCGCTGACCTGGGTGCGGGTCATTAAAGGTCAGTGACCTTGTTCTCCAGAGCAGCGGCAATCTGCTGCAGACGCAGGGTCAGCTGCTTGCTCTGCGCCGCCGGGTCCTCGTCCAGAGATGCAATGATCTGGAGGAGCAGAGGGGAGGGGAGTGAGAAAGAGATGGAGAGAAGATAGAGAGGGAGAGAAGGAAGGATAGAGAGAGAGAGAGAGAAGCAGTGAGGAATGAGAGAAAAGAGAAGAGAGGTTAAGCTTTAAAAACTTGTTTATAAAATCAGTACTTGACCCTTGACCCTACTACACCAGTCAAAAATAAACACCCTAGGGGCATACTGTATACTACAAAACAACCTTCAAAATCAATGATCTGATGGAAATGATCTGATGGAAATGATCTGATTGAAAGAGGGAGAGACGAAGAGGAGTAGATAAGGGAAAGAAAGAGAGGAGAGAGAGGGAGAGCAAGAGAGAGTAAGGAGGAGGAGAGACCGACTCCATCATTTGCTGACATAGGAAAAGAAAGAATATGAAGGGGGAGAGAGAGAGAGAGAGAGAGAGAGAGAAGGGAAGAGAAGAGAGTAGACCTACCCCATCATAGTATTTGCTGGCATACTGGTAAAGCTGGTGCAGAGCCACCTGGGTGTTCAGTTTGTCTGTGTGAGACTGGCAAACACAGAGAGAAAATAACGCAGTTTAGGACAATGAGGTGCACAAACATAAACACAGAGACAGACACACACACACACACACACACACACACACACACACACACACACACACACACACACACACACACTCTTTAAGGGTAAAAATATATATTTACATAAAATACTAATCATTTATCTCGCTCTACACAGGAAGAAAATTGAACATCTGTTAACTGTACGCCCTAACTACGACTAAGTGCAGAATATATACACATGCAAAGTTCCTGTGCATGAACAACGAGTATCATGTAGCATTGGGCAGCATTGGCCTGCCTCATTAATGTTTGCAGTTATTAGATTAGCTAAAGCTAATGTATTAAATTAGCACATTGCACTTTGCACTTTTCCCATCATTCAAATTAATCTGTTGTCCTAATGTCCTACTCTGTTTACACTGTCTCTCACACACAGGGAACAATTAAAGGGAACAATAGAAAAAAACTTGCATAGCAACATGACACACACACACACACACACACACACAGACAGACTGACACACACACTCACCCGTGATATTTCGGCAAGATGGGTGTTCATGTCCTGGTCACTCACTTGTACCATCTGTCTGATGCCCTTGTAATAACTAGAAGAACACAAAAATATCACCAAGGGTCACTCAAGGACACACTCAGATGTCAGGTTCAGGAACTTAAAGTGATTGCAACTGATTTTGTTGCAGTACAGGAACTCTGGAAAAAGAACTAAAAAGAACTGAAACATCACTCACTCGTCCACCATTTTCTTGTATGTGGAGATCTCCTTTGCATAGAGTAATTTGTTGCTTGGTGATTCCTGAGGAGATGATGGACAGACAACATAGGTAATCAGAATGATGGTTTTTATACACCAATGTACATATTGTTTACAGACAATTCCTCAGGGCAATTTGTAAACCATCTACTCCATCCTGTGATCTAAATAAATAAACTGATACATAAAAAGGTGCCCACACAATGGTGGTATCCCACAATGCCTTTTTTGGGTCCTCTTGCTATTTTGAGGTTCTGGTGCTTTTCCTGGACTACCACCAGATGACGCCATTGGCTTCACTTTCCTTGACCAGACGGTTAGTGTGGTCTCCATGGCCCCATGCTGTTCTCAACTGATATCTATTGTCAGCCCCAGTCTCTGGCTTTGTCTTACCTGTCTCTGGCTTTGTCTACTGTTTTTAGTTTGGTCTGTGATTTATGTTTCTCTGTTTGTTGACCAGCATTGATCCCATCTTGGCTAGCAGAGTTGGGAGTAGTTTGATGTCTTTTTTTAAGTCATTGACAGACAGTCTAAAAGAAACATTCAGTCAACCCTGTGCACATCTTGCCAGCCAGCAACAACCTTGGCATTTAAATAATTAATTCCACTTAGGTCAAAAGTAGCTAACTCCCTCAAATGGGACTAGGTAGATAATAAAAGTGTTTTCTAAAAGTTTTCTACCATTCTTCAGGGTGATGTAGGTAATTCCTTGTCTCAAGTCCTGCTTTATTTTTTCAGCCTGAATCTGTTTTCTGCCCTGTTTAATGGCCCTTGCCTGCCTTGTCTAAATGGGTCCTTGTGTCTCCCTTGAGAGTTCTCTCTGTTTGGAATGCCGCCGGCTATTTGCAGCCTCTTGATTTGCACCTCTGCTGATTAAAGTCTCTTCAATTCACAACAGCACCTGTGTCCAGACACTCTCCGTATCTAGATTCACCACCACTGCCAAGTCATGTTAACCATCTGGAGGACTCTAGTGACCGCAATCCCAGAGTCTCCCCACAACCTTATTACGGGCACATTTTCTTTTAGTTCCTGTCTTTCGATCTTGCAGACTAGAACAACTATCTCTCAAACCTCTGAATAAAATCAATAAAATCCTCAAAAGGCACACACAGTTGTGCTGGTATCTTACAACAACTTGCTGACTCACACTAAAAGTTTTCAGTTTCTTTTCTTTTAAAAACACTGGTAGGATAAGCCAAAGGCTTCTCAGGCCTTGTCAAGCTCATACACACCACTAAAAAGAGGCTAAAACTAGTTAGCGTTAGCACATTTCTAAGCATTTGTGACTGGAGTTTATTCACCTACACACCTCCCACAAAACCTGCCACCCATTCTGGGTATACAGTACCAACGGAACCAGACGTGTGTTCAAATTGAACGTTTTTAGTGAACATGTTTGTCTGAACACATTTGAACGACCACTCCCCATAAAAATAAAAAAAGTAAAGAGTGGACACAGGAGGATGGGGGTATCCCATGATGCACTTCCCTGCTGCGTTTCTCACCCTGCTGAGTTTGTGCTCTGTCTTGGTGCAGGCGTCCATGAAGGTCTGGGCGATGACGGACAGCGAGGCGTCCACCACCTCCGACATGTGCACGTCGAAGATGAAATGGGGGTTCTTCAGGATGTTCACCCAGAAACGCAGGGGCAGACTGCAGCGGGAGAGAGTGAAGGAGGGGATAGATAGATAGATAGATAGATAGATAGATAGATAGATAGATAGAGGGATAGATAGAGGGATGGACAGAGAGAGAGGAAGAAAGAGGTGGGGGGAGACAGAGAGAGACAGTGAGTATATAAATATATATACTCTTTTGATCCCGTGAGGGAAATTTGGTCTCTGCATTTATCCCAATCCGTGAATTAGTGAAACACACTCAGCACACAGTGTACACACAGTGAGGTGAAGCACACACTAATCCCGACGCAGTGAGTTGCCTGCTACAACAGCGGCGCTCGGGGAGCAGTGAGGGGTTAGGTGCCTTTCCTACTGGTCGGGGTTATGCTTCAGAGAGTGAAGGGGGTAGGGGGACAAGGAGAGAATGGCAAATGGGCTATTTATTACATAAAGTAAAACATGAACATGTACATATAGACAAGGTTACAGGCAACAAGAGCATTCACACACTCACAGAGAGAGAACATATTCATAATCATAATGTCTGTGTGTGTGTGTGTACTGTATGTTTGTGTGTGTGTCTGCGTGTGTGTGTGTGTGTGTGTGTGTGCGTGTATGTGTGTGTATGTGTGTGTGTGTGTGTGTGTGTGTGTGTGTGTGTGTGTGTGTGTGTGTGTCTGCGTCTGTGTGTGCGTGAGTGTGTGTGTGTGTGTGTGTGTGTATGTGTGTGTGTGTGTGTGTGTGTGTGTGTGTATTTCTGCATGTGTGTGTTCGTGTGCCCGTGCAAGCATTATTAAACTGCTTCAGAAATGTCTCTCCATCGGCAACTATACACCTTTTAATGGCCCTAAACTCCGTGTGAATGTGAATGCGAACATGAAGGTGAGAAGTGACTGACTCAAGGAAGTTGATTGGCGGCTCTGTGCTCTGCTGTACCGTCCCCTCTAGCGCCCGAGCAAGCACACACACACACACACACACACACACACACACACACACTGTGTCTGACGGATGGGTCCCCTCTGTCTTCCCAACCCACGCACTCACACACACTATCAAACATTCATCACGAGCTTGCTCGCGTCTCACACGGCCAGAAAGAGATGTCATTTCTCAAGGCAGAGGAAGCATATGAGCACAGACACACACACACACACACACACCACACACACACACACACACACCACACACACACACTTGAGGATCACATCACACTGATAGGTCTGTTCTTATTCTTCTCACACACAGGAGCCAGAGGGGTACATAACCTAACCTCTCTCTCTCACACACACACACGCACACACACACACATACACACAGTTACGCTAATAGAGTGTGCAAAACTAAACAATAAAATAATCATATCCACATTATCATAATATAAACCACCTACTCCCACAGGCAAACACATAGACACACACACACATACACAGACAACCATCTAGACACACAGACACAACCACACACATGCTCTCAGAGAAACACAGACAGCCACCTACAGTACACACGCACGCACACACACACACACACCTTTACACACACACTCGGTGCTCATAATCTCCCCACTAAAGTTGCCCTCTCTTCCAATTCCAGGGAAATCAATCTCACAGAGTCAGAGGTGCATCGCTAATGACTCACTGCTTCAGGTACCACTGAGAGTAGGCAGATACTGTGTGTGTGTGTGGGTGTGATGGGGTGTGTGTGTGTGTGTACACATGTGTCTGTGAGTGTGTGTGTGTGTGTGTGTGTGTGTGTGTGTGTGTGTGTGTGTGTGTGTGTGTGTGTGTGTGTGTGTGTGTGTTTGTGTGTGTTATCATGCAGATTTTACATTGATTGGTTAGTCCATAATCCAGTGCTTCATTTGCCTGATTAGAGTGGGAAACAGAGCAGGAAACAGCTGGCTCACGAACGTCTGAATGACAGCCAGTGAGAAGAGAGATAGAGAGAGAGAGAAAGAGAAAAGAGAGAGAGAGAGAAAACAGACTGAACTGGATAAAAATTTAGAAAGACAAATGAGAGATAGAAAGAGGAAAGACCAAAAGAAAGAAACAATATGGTTGACAGACAGGATATGAAGAGATGCATAGAGAGAAACTTATGGAGAGAGAGAATGAGTGAAGGATCCACAGAGAGAAGGGACAGAGAGATGGAGAGAAACAATAAAAGACAGAGGCAGAAGAAAAGAGAAGGAAAGAAATGAGACCCACAGAGAGAAAGAGAGGGAATAAAGGGAGAGAGAAAATGAAAAAGAGAGAGGAAACAGACAGATGAAAGAATGAGAATGAGAGAGAGAGAGAGTAAACAAAAAAGGAATGAGAGAGAGGGGGAGCAAACTAACAAAAAAGAAAGAAAAGAAAAAGTATGGGGGCGCTGTGGCACAACTGGCTACAGCGCCCATACCATATTTGGTGTGAGTCTGACCCGGGTAATTTCCTGATCCCACCCCACTTCTCTGTCCCACTCACTTCCTGTCACTCTCTTCACTGTCCTATCAGAATTAAAGGCATACCCCCCCCCAACAAAAAAAGAAATAGTACTGGGAGAAGTGAAAAAGGAAACAGGCAAAATAATAGGAGGAGAAGGAGGAAAGAGAGAGAGAGAGAGAGAGAAGGAGAGAGAGAGGGGAGTGGAGGTTGAGTGCTTGGAAGTGTGTTGGGGTCTGGCTCTGAGATGTTTAAGGGGTTCGAGACGTCACCTGTCAGCTTCAGACAGCTCAGAGCTCAGAGTTCCAACACACAGTGAATATTTCAACATGGCCTCGGAGGACGTTCAATAATTTACTCACATAAACCCACAAAGGGGAGAGGAGAGGAGGAAAGGAGGTGAGAGGAGAGAGAGGAGGAGAGAGGAAGTGAGAGGAGAGGAGAGGAGAGGAGAGGAGAGGAGAGGTGATGAGGTGAGGAGAGGAGGAGAGAGGAAGTGAGAGGAGAGGAAAGGTGATGAGGTGAGGAGGAGAGAGGAAGTGAGAGGAGAGGTGATGAGGTGAGGAGAGGAGGAGAGAGGAAGTGAGAGGAGAGGAGGAAAGGAGGTGAGAGGAGAGAGAGGAGGAGAGAGGAAGTGAGAGGAGAGGAGAAGTGATGGGGTGAGGAGGAGAGAGGAAGTGAGAGGAGAGGTGATGAGGTGAGGAGAGGAGGAGAGAGGAAGTGAGAGGAGAGGAGAGGTGATGAGGTGAGGAGAGGAGGAGAGAGGAGATGAGAGCAGACGTGATGAGGAGGAAAGAAGAGAGGCAGAAGTGTGACATGAGAAGAGGAGAAGAAAAGAGGAAGTGTGAGATGAAAAGAGAGGAGAAGAGAAGAGAAGAGAAGAGAAGAGAAGAGGAGAAAGAGGAGGACAAAAGGGGTGATGGCTAGGATGGATTTGGGCTCAAGTCTGAAGTAGAGGTTTAGTGTATGTGTGTGTGTGTGTGTGTGTGTGTGTGTGTGTGTGTGTGTGTGTATGTGTGTGTGTGTGTGTGTGTGTGTGTGTGTGTGTGTATAGAAGATAGAAATATACAGCTGGGCAAACAGTGTAACAGTGTGACATAGAAGACATGAGAGTTAGAAGTTGTGTGAGTGTGTGTGTGTGTGTGTGTGTGTGTGTGTGTGTGTGTGTGTACCTGTTAGTTTTCCAGATGTGTATCGTCTCCTCGTCCACGTTGTCGTGTTTCAGCGCCTGCTCGTCCAGGAAGTCGAAGAAGTACTTGACGGCTGGAGGGACGACGGCTCCGGAGCAGAGAACGCTGCGGAAGAAGTCATCAACGAACTGCTGCAGCGTACCCTGTTGGACACACACACACACACACACACACACACACACACACACACACACACACACACACACACACATGTGCATCCCCACATGCACACAATCATACATGTGTGCATAAGCACACACATACAGACACAGACACACACACACACACATACAGGCACACACACACACACACACACACACACAGAAAAGACATGCATGATAAGACACTCATTCTTATTCTGTACAGTGTGTGTATGAGCAGTGTCTCTTCTGCCTCTAAGGAGTCTGCTTTTCACCGGCCGCCTAATGAGATTTGCTCTCCGGTTTGTCCTGCATTATGAGTCTGTTTGCAGCCAGGCAGCAGCCCTGAAATATCTGTGTGTGTGCGTGTGTGTTTTATCCATGACCTTGATGACTGTGAGCGTGCGTGCGTGCATGTGTTAGTGTGTGTTCATATGTGTGACTGAGGTATGGCCGAAGCAAAATGTGTGAGGACAGGTAGAGAGAGACACCTACACAATGAGAAGCAAGAGGAGCGAGAGGAGAGGATGTGGAAAAACAGAGGGATAGAGAGGGATTGAGAATGTGTGAGAGAGCTTTCACTGCGGAAAAGTGAGGGATGCAGAAAGAGAGGAAGAGAGAGTGATACAGCTGAGCGGCTTTGGCCTGGGAGAGAGAGAGAAAGAAAGAAAGAAAGAAAGAAAGAAAGAAAGAAAGAAAGAGAGGAAAAGAGAGAGGAAAAGAGAGAGCTGCAGAGAGAAAGGAAGAGAGAAAGAAAATCTGGGAGGCAAATTGATGAAGAGACAGAGAGAGGGGGAAGAGAGGGAGAGAGAGAGAGAGAGAGAGAGAGAAAACTAAGTAGAGAGAGAAGAGAGAAAGAGCCAGAGTAAGAGAAAGAGAGAGATATTTATTTTACTTTTTTGCAAGAGAGAGAGAGAGAGAAAAGTGTGTGAGTAAGCGCTGTGTTAACAGAGTGGCCTTGTGAGCTAGATTATGGTGAAGAGGTAAGGAACAAACAAAGAGTTGGAGAGAGAGAGAGAGAAATAGAGAGAGAGTTTGGGAGAGCGAGAGAAAGAGAGAGAGTTTGGGAGAGTGAGAGAAAGAGAGAGAGTTTGGGAGAGTGAGAGAGAGAGTTTGGGAGAGCGTGAGAGAGAGTTTGAGAGAGCGAGAGAAAGAGAGAGAGTTTGGGAGAGTGAGAGAAAGAGAGAGAGTTTGGGAGAGTGAGAGAGAGAGAGAGTTTGGGAGAGCGTGAGAGAGAGTTTGAGAGAGCGAGAGAGAGAGAGAGTTTGAGAGAGCGAGAGAAAGAGACAGAGAGACAGAGATTGTGAGTGAGTAAGAGTTACCTTGACAGAGAAGAGCCTGGTCAGGAAGATTACGGTGAAAGGAAGAAAGTTAGAAAGACAGACTGTGTGTGTGTGTGTGTGTGTGTGTGTGTGTGTGTGTGTTGGTGTCTGTAGTGTATGTGTGTGTGTATGTGTGTGTGTGTGTGTGTGTGTGTGTGTGTGTGTGTGTGTGTGTGTGTGTGTGTGTGTTTTACCTTGACGGACAGCAGCCTGGTCAGGTAGATCTCGGTGATAGCTTTGGTGGTGGCCTTGTCCTTGATGCTTCCCTTCTTGGACTTTCCCTCCTCCAACTCATCCACCGGACGGACAAGATGGAACACCTTATCGTCCTCCAACAGAGCGTTGCCTGGACAACCCAGAGGTCGCATGACAATTAGCACACTGCTAATCAGCTACTAATATGACAAATACACACTACATTCCATTTCCTGAGGCGATTTCGGAGAAGACAGTGATGACTAAACATCTTCAATCTTAATCTAACTATCAATAAATAGAATTTTCTTCTAAATATGAATGATACATATGAAGCAATGAGTAGTCATGCAGATATGAATGTTTCCATGAATAAATTATAATATTAATGTCTAGGTATGTCTAAATATAAATACATGAATGAGATATAATGGAGTTTTAATGTGAATGCCATTGTGGAATGATTGTAGCAATGAATAGCTCAGTAAATAAAAAAGAAAGAACTTTGAATGTAGATGTAAGTACAATGATTGGTACTGATATTAAATATGAATGAATGTGGCCTAATTTGAGTGTGATTGCAATGCTAATGGAGGCTGATGAGGGACTCACGCTCTTCATGGTTATCCTGATGCTGATCAAAGGACTGTTGAGTGTGAAGGACTCTGGACAACACCAGTGTGGCGTTGTCTCGCACCTAAACACACACACACACAGAAACACACACACACACAAGGACAGACACACACGCAAGGACAGACACGCACACAGATACAAAGAGAGAGAGAGAGAGAGAGAGAGAGAGAGAGAGAGAGAGAGAGAGAGAGAGAGAGAGAGAGAGAGAGAGAGAGAGAGAGAAAGAGCGAGAGAGAGAGAGATTTAAAATCAACCAATCAATCAACAGGTCATTTTGCACAACTGCCTCCAATCAGAACTTCAGTTCATAACTACACACATCAGAGCCATTTCATTCCCTATTCAGCTAAACTGTGCTAGCGACATATAGCCAGCTCGCTGCCCAATGGCACAGAGGAACCTGCAAAACAGCACTCAATGCATCCTAATTGCACATTTACTTCCATTCATCTTCAAAAGGCTTTTATCCTACAGCCTTTTACACAAAAGATAAACATACAGGCTTGGTGCTGATGGCCCCGAGGTCTGCCAGTTAACAGACCACACTTTCAGAAAGACTTCACACTTTAGAAAAGTCTGGCGAAATACCCCAGAGAAAATGTACATGACTGAGAAGAAGAGTCTCTCGTGTGTCTGCCTGTGTGTATAAATGTGTGTGTATGTGGAGAAAGAAAATGGCCATTGGTGCCGATGGCCCCAAGGCCTGCCAGTTAACAAAGACTTTACAATTTAGAAAAGTTCTACAAGGAGTCATTACACAAGACTGTGCAGATACCCATGCTGTTAACCTGCTGCACTGTCTTGAGTCTGTCTTTTAGAGAGCATATGTGCTCAATTATTTTATTTTATATGTATTTATTTGGCCAATGCTTTTAATCCAAACTGACTCACAGTGAGGGAAAACACTCAAGCTGCAGTGCAATTGGATGGCAACAATAGTGTGACCGCCTTTACACACAATACAAAAAAAAAAAAAAACAGAGGTTGGGCATCAAACCCTTGAGCTTAGCATTGCTAGCACCTTGCTTTATCAGGTGAATTACTGCTTCTCAAAGATGACAAAAAAAGCTCTACAACACGGCAGTAAAGCAGCATTTGCCTGCAGGCTACACTAAGCTCAAGCTGTGCGTTGGAGAGAAGCAGAGGAGACAGACTCACATTGTAATGGGCCAGCGTGTTGAGCCTCTTCCAGCGGCCTTCTTTCTGGGAGGTCAGGTCCAGGTCAGAGAGGATCTGCCCCGTGGAGCCTGGGCGCCACTCTGTGGTAGGGGTCGGAAGTGCAGGGTTTGTGTTAAAAGAAAATTACATTACATTACATTACATTTAGCAGACACTTCTTGACCGAAGTGACTTACATATGTCAGCTATATTACAAGGGATCACATTGTCCCCGGAGCAACTTGGGGTTAAGTGCCTTGCTCAAGGGCACAACGGTGGAAGCCGGGAATTGAACCGACAACTTTCAGGCTACTGCACGCTAGCCCAGCTCCTTAACCACTACACTACCACCGCCCTACAACCGCAAAATGCAGTTGAAAGAACATGCTAACTTTTTGCCGTCTACTCCAGAGCTAGATAAGAGGATTCCTTTCAAACACTTCTGACTCTGAAATGACTCAAGTTGTACCTATGAAATATAAAATACAGTATCTCTCACTGTGTGTGTGTGTGTGTGTATGTGTGTGTGTGTGTGTGTGTGTGTGTGTGTGTGTGTGTGTGTGTGTGTGTGTGTGTGTGTGTGTGTGTGTGTGTGTGTGTGTCTGCTTGTCTGCAATCTGTGTGTGCATGTGTGTGAGTGAGAAAGTGAGTGAGTGGGGGAGAGAGAGAGAGACAGAGAGAGAGAGAGAATATTTGTATGTATGTATGTATGTGTGTGTGTGTGTGTGTGTGTGACTGTGAAAGGGTGTGTGATAAATGGTGTGCTCCCTGTGGGAATTGCACAGACTCCCATAACTCTGGCGGAACACCCCCAAAGAAAATGTAATTCCACCCATTCCCGCCTAACCTCACATGACTGAGAAGAAGAGTCTCTCGTGTGTGTGTCTGTGTGTATTAATGTGTGTGTATGTGGAAAAAGAAAATATGCATGGGTGCGTGCGTGTGTGTACATGTATGTGCGTGGGTCCGGGTGTGGTTGTGATTGTGACAGTGTGTGTGCAAGTGACAAGGATAGAATTTGTATGTGTGTGTGCGTGTGTGTGTGTGTGTGTGTGTGTATGTGTGTGTGTGTGTCATTCAGAGGCGTAGTCATATCAGTGATTCTGCAGTCATCCAGCAGAACCGCAAGACTACGGGACTGAATTAAAGAACCCTTCGGTTCCCTGCTCAAGGGTCCTGTTCCTTCTCAGAATCACAATGAGCCTGGTGCTCCGCTCTACTCTCTACTCTCTCTCTCTCTCTCTCTCTCTCTGTCTCTCTCTCTGGGTTTGGACATTGTGAGTTTCATTTAATTCCCCCACTTTCCTAAATTGTGTTCTATGTGTCAATGCAGAACAAGATCTAGGCAGCAGACAAGAAGTTGAGAAGACAAGTGGGCATTAACCGGACCAGGAGTCAGAATAACGCAGCGGCAAAGTTCACGTCAGAAAAGTTTTGGTGGTGAAATTTAAATAGGTTCATTAGCCAACACTTCCTGGCTGTGGGTGTGGATGTGTGCTAATTAGTGAACCCAGATGGCAAGTGCAAGAAGTTCTGGGGGCGATTTAATTGTTCTGAAAAACCTTAGGCACATACTGTACATGCCTGCTGTATTTGGGTGTACTTTGGACGAGAAAAAAGGATAAAAAAACATCTGCTGAATCATTTAGTACAGTTTAGACTAAGTGTGCAGATTTGCATGAAAACAAATTGATGCAGCATAAAACACTACATATACATATAGCATAATGATGGCAATGTACACACTGTAGATAATGCCTTTCCTGGGTACACCACATAGTGAAGTAGGTGGAGTGTTCAAAATAGACAATATATGAATGTTTGTTAATAGGATGTCAATGTTTAGAAATATAAGTATACAGATCTGTGTTGTATAAATGCATGGATATACAAATATCATGATACAGAATAAATGTATGTATATTAATATATTCAGAAACTGCATTAACATATGGTAAATATCCTCATACTGTATAAATGTTAAAATATATACATATTTTGGTATTGTATATTAAGGTATGGATATGTAGATGTTTTGAAGTTTGAGTGATAAGTGAATCTTGGTAAGGAGATGTCTCGTGTCTTACCTAGAGCGACACTCTCCACCTTGGGCCTCTGAGAGTATGGCAGGTTGCGGTACACCTGTTCGATAATCTTCTCCTTCACCTGCGAGATCGTGTCGCAATTCAGGACCTTCACTGGGGTCACGTCTGGGCCCTCCCCGTGCACCAGAACCTGCAGGGTCTGACCAAAGAGACGATATGGACAGCAGTTACACATCAGGGCCGCTGTAACCTCTATGACCTCTGAACTTTGACCTTCAATAACATCACACTCAATCTATATGGAAAAATCTTAGCGTTGTGCATGCTACATAAATGACTCACTCATAATTTAGTAACCCAACTGTGATATACAATTACAAGGATACAAGGATACAAGGAAGTTGTCACATGCATATAGTTACTGGAAGTAAGAAATGCAGTGAAATTATGTCTGGTGTCAGCCTATTTGTGCATTTATGGGGGGGGGGGTAAAAAGTGCAGTAGAAGGGGTTTAGTAGATTAAGTGGCAAGGGCTGCATAAGAAAGGTGGGGGAGGATTGGGATTGGGGGGGGGGCACCAACAAGGAGCACCCAAGAGCAATTGAACATTATCCTTTATTTGACCTACACTGGCAGATATTTTTCCATCACACACACACACACACAAAACAGAAGATAAGAAGAGAAACACACACACACTGATGAGTTTTACAATGACAGCACATACTATTTACAAGTACTGATTGAAAGCCGTTCCAATTGTTCAAACTTCAAAATGTCCAAAGACAAAAGCGTTTACAGTTTACCAACCCATTTTGTTGTGAATTCCTACTTTAGTGTGAGATTTTCCCCCTCGCGCCTCCCGGAAGCCCGCAGACAGGCCCATAGATCAGGAGAACCGACCGTAAACCCCCACACCCTTATCTGGGAGACACAAAACCAGACTGTGCCTACTGGCGTCCAAAGCCACATAAATCCCACCTCTCTCCCGCTTTAACCTCCCTCGCTTCCGCCACGGTGGCGATATTGATATTCTTCTCCGCCAGAAAAAAAAAATATATATAAAAAAAATAAAAAGTACTCAGGGCTACTGTGCGGAAAAGACCGATACTGAGCTTCAGTGCCTGGAATAGCGGCCATTTCCAGGGCGTTGTTATTATTGTTATTGTTATTTAGTGGGCCTGTGCTATCTTTCATTCCGTGGACACGTTATCAGCGCGTCTGCTTCTTGCTAAGACGGTCCTGTTTAGAGGAGCTCTGGCTGTTCTGGCTCTCCAGTCGCCGCATTAATAGTCTGATTAGAGGAAACCAGACTCACTGGCAGCCATTGCGGGTCTGTGCCCTCGGCGCCCTGACCTCACTGTGCTCGGAGCTATTACCACACAGAATTGAGGGAGATAGTGCTGAAAGGGCAGGTATAATGGACCTATAGTGTGTGTGTGTGTCCGTGTATGTCCGTGTGTGTGTGAGAGAGAGAGTTTGAGTAAGAGAGTGTGGGTGTACAGTACGTACACCATGTGGATCTGTGCGTGAGTGTGTGTGTGTGTGTGTGTGTGTGTGAAAGAGAGTGTGAGTAAGAGAGTGTGGGTGCATGCACACCATGTGGATCTGTGCGTGAGTGTGTGTGTGAGTGTATGTGTGTGTGTGTGTGAGCTAGTGAGAGGAAGTGAGGGTAGGTACATCGTGTGAATCAAGGGTGTGTTTGAAAGTAAGTAACAGAAAAGGAGAAAATGGTTGAGTTTTAATGTGTGTGTGTTAGGGTTGATGACCATCAGATGACTTAGATGCCAGTTGTTCTTAGATGCCAAGTTAGTAATAAAATGTATGTATAAATGTATCTGACAAATAAATGGCTTGACTTTACTTAAAAATTAGAGCTCAATATCAATCATGAAACTCAATATGTTTTTCAAGTGATAAATGTGTGTGTGTGTGTGTGTCTGTGTGGTTATGTGTGTGTGTGAGTGAGTATGTGTAAGAGAGTGTGGGTGTATGCACACCATGTGAATCTGAGCATGAGTGTGTGTGTGTGTGTACATGAGTGTGTGTGTTTGTGTGTGTGTGGATGTGTGTGAGCTAGTGAGAGCAAGTGTGAAGGTAGGTACATCGCATGGCTCTAGGGTGTGTTTGAAAGTAAATAACAGAAAAGGAGAAAATGGATGAGTTTTAATGTGTGTGTGTGTGTGTGTGTGTGTGTGTGTGTGTGTGTACTCTCGTGCTGAGTGAACACAACTCCTCCTCAGTGTAGTGAACACACTCTCTTCCAGCTCAACACAACTGAAGTAATGCTTGATGGACTGAATGTCTCAGCAACACACACACACACACACACACACACAC
The DNA here is from genome assembly GCF_018492685.1 of Alosa sapidissima. Taxonomy (NCBI): domain Eukaryota; kingdom Metazoa; phylum Chordata; class Actinopteri; order Clupeiformes; family Clupeidae; genus Alosa; species Alosa sapidissima. The sequence continues at coordinate 6,488,460 of NC_055978.1, read as the reverse complement.
ACACAAGCGTTCCATGACCGCTCACCAAGACGCAGTACTCCACGTCGTCGCCGTTGAGGGTGTATATCTCAGCAACACACAGACACACACAGACACACACACACACACACACACACACACACACACACACACACACACACACACACACACACACACACTCACCAGGACGCAGTACTCCACGTCGTCCCCCAGCAGGCCCGTGTCGTTGAGTGTGTATTTGGCCTTCTTCATCTTGGCGTCCACCGGCCCCTTCTCCACCTGGTGCTTGATGGCCTTAAACAGCTTGTACAGAGGCTCTCCAACCGTGTCCTGCACATTACATTCAATGACGTCAGCTACTGTACATCCAATTACAATGACATACCATTACATTACACTCAATTGACTGAAGTCTATTTTATTTATCTGGATTACAATACATATAGTTACTGTATGCAGATTGCACTATATGTGGTCATCTACAGTATTTTCCCCAAAACGTGTCCTGAACAAATTACGGTACATTCAGTCACATGAAATAGTAGGGCAAGGTTACTAAATACATACTAAATACATTAACTTTAATTAACTTTACAAATACATTTCTTCACTTTTAACATTCAATTCTACCTTTTTGGTTTGCATTATATTCCATCAGTGTTGAAACAAATTCTAAGTGCCAAAAAGTAGAGAAAAATAAATAAATAAAAATAACAAACATCCCCAAATACAACAGTATGAGTAGACGGTCATAGGCCATTGATTTCCATGGTAACAGATGATGCAGTTGACTGTATGTGACTTGTTCAGGTGAATTAATAGGACATGTAGTTATATTATTCTCTGGTTTTATTAATAGGTGCTCTAAGCGATGTTGGTAACATCACTTCTGTTGACACTCAAACAAAACAGAGAACTAGCTCTCTATTCCCTCCCCCTCCCTCCTGTGCAATTGAAACTCTCCTAAACGCGCATCTCATCGGTGATTGGCTGGAACAGTTTGTTATGTTTTTAAGGTGCAGGGTGGACCAAGTTGTTTTTGTTGCCGTTTTTGGAGCCTGGACTGTCCACGTTTTTTACAGTGTATTTAGGGCACAGGCAACTAGCGGATGGTGAGGTGATGTATGGGACAAAAACTGTTTTAGCTTCGACACCATGTAACATCGCTTAGAGCAGTGTTTCTCAAAGTGTGGTCCGGGGACCGGGGACCACTGTTGGTCCGCAAGCTACTGTATCTCAAGTGGTCCGCAAGCAGACATGATAAAATATAATATGAGTTGTTTGCAATATTAAACCAACTTGTATGTAAATCCAAACAGTTCTGCAACACTGCCTATGTAAGGTATGTCGGTTTAAATCATATGAATCATCTGACACAATAAGCAAGGACATGTATTGTGTAATATACTGTTAAAGTCTACTCTTTTTTTTTTTAGCTAGTTGGTCCGTGAGTTTTTTGTTATTAGTTAAGTGGTCCTTGGTCAGAAAAAGTTGGAGAAACACTGGCTTAGAGCACCTTTAACTATGGTACACTCAATACCACACTGCGCTGTAGCCCAAACAGAAACCCTCCATGTTACTGGACCTGACTCTGATGTAAATAGGAACACACTGGCATGTGTTTTACATTTGCTTTACATTTATAAATGTTAGATACACTGTGCACTGTCCCTTTTTTTTTTAACATCCACCGCAACCGAGAAGAACATAAAAGACACCAACAAACGCTTGCATAATAATTAATTCCTTAGGCTGTATGTCTAACGGATGCAAACTTCCAACAGTACAGGGTTGGATTTCAGCTAGTTTTTGTATGCTGTTTTAAAAGGGGCTGCTATCTCCTTTGGTTCTGCCTAAGAGGGCCCTGGGTCTTGTTTGCAATTCAAATCTATGTAAACGTTGGCTGAGCCTGTTGATTTGTGTGAGCTTATGAGCGTTTAAAAGGCTTATAGGGGCCTCTGCCACTGCAGACATCCTTGTCCAATTTATGCCCTTCAGGTAAGTAGCTAATTAGGTGGGACAGCTTTGAGAAGAAACGCAGCGCAGCGCAGCGCAGCGCAGCGCAGCGCAGCGCAGCACAGCGCGTGGGACCGGCACAAAGTTCTCCTCCGCAGTGTGTGTGTGTGTGTGTGTGTGTGTGTGTGTGTGTGTGTGTGTGTGTGTGTGTGTGTGAGAGAGAGCATGCTGTGTTTCCCCCATACTTCCTACAGAGTGATACATTCACATTTACCCACATACTCACACACAAAATCATCCACTGAAAGTGTATGCCTTCTAACTTTCAACACACAGACAGACCAATCGACACTATACACTCTTACACACACACAAGCGTTTGTTTTCTCATTGCTATGCAGTAGGGTCCTGGGAGAATGTGTTGGTTTGAGGTTCTGCTGGTTACAGATTCCGAGAGCTTGTGTTTTTATCATCATGGATTCTTCAGTGAAAACATGGAATGTCCAAAAGTGCTTGTGTGCTCTGAAGCTAACAAGAGTTGTGTTTACTATTATTGCAATATCAGAGGTGTAAAAGTCTGGCTTCAGAAAGTAAAAGTCCTGTGGGGTATACTACGAAGCACGTTAGACATATCTAGGCTATGTAGACATATCGAGGCTTGACAAAGCCTTGACTCAGGGGTATACGTTAAGTGATACTACGATTGCAGTTATGTGATATATTTGTCAAACTAGGCTTTCAGCTCAGATCTGTGCGCGTTCTCGGTGTTGGGATGACTTTGGCCAATCGTGTAACATGGAGACGCACAAGACCGCCTCTATTTAAAAACAATTACTTCCGCATTCATGAGCGATAGCTTAATCTACACTGCGGTCATTTTTTGTGTCTAACCTATAACATCAAATAAATCAATTGTCATCAGTTGTTGTATTGTATGCACGTCTATAGTGGGATATTTGCACGCACAGCACTATTAAAGCGCATTCGAGATCCAAAATGTTAGTAGAGGTGGAGCTCCACCTGTAAGATATATGACAGAATCCTACACGTGAGATAACTTCGTTTTTAAGACAATTGATTGGTCAGTGTGCGGTAGATTACACGATTTGAGCTATAACTTAGCACATAACCTCCTCTCGACCAGGTTTGGTTGATAGCATGAGATACCATGGTGATATAGCGACACTAAAACAGATCCACTTTCGTGTCACAGCATACCCTGGCTTTGAGCGCAACATACCTCGCTAACCCACTAATCGAGATTCGTAGTACACCCCACTGCTGCATTTCTGTTTGAACCCTTCACTTAATCAGCTGATTTTAATTAGCACAACTCTTAAGCCAGGTAGATCAGCTAATTAGTGAAATCACCTGTATTATGTGCACAGGTAGAACCAATTCATGGGTTTCATCAGGTCCCTTTCCACAGGTGTATAAAATCAAGCACCTTAATTATCAATGCAGACTGCATGGTGTTTGATTAATATTAATACACCTGTGAAAAGGGACCTGATGAAACCCATGAATACATGGTAGGACTTTTACTTTCTGAAGCCACTTTTACATCTTTGTGAAATATAAACCTTTTTTTAACAAACTTTTATAAACTGATCTGACGTGCTGTTCAATTCCCATAGTTGAAGTCCCATTTCTGTTTTGTGACTAATTACTATTTAAAAACCTTTTTTTACAACATTATTTAACATTGATTCATCTAACACAACAATAAAGCTGGTGGCTATAGACCTCTGAAGTTCGCCTACAAAAAAGCAGCCATCTTTGACATCCGGTATCTGGCGATTTTTCCTATGGGAAAATAACATGGGGATTTTAAATTATCGCACCTGTTAAACTATTGCAGGGATGAATAAGTCTGAAATGCAGACGTTTTCCTGAACACACTTTTGTCCTCTGCCTTCGAGTGGATACTGTGATCTCCGGTACGTGACGGTGGCTCACTTTTTTGCTACCCCAGAGCTAACTTGCAATGCAACTTGCCATAGATGGCCATTTTGGTTCTTTTTTGTAGACAAACTTCAGAGGTCTATTCTGGGGGGAAAGAAGTGAAGCATGATGGGATACCTTGAGGAACTGGTACAAGCAGATGGACATCCAGTTGCACAGCATCCTCTCCACGACAGTCTCTGACCTGCACACACACAAGAGACAGATAGATAGATAGATACTTTATTGATCCCCAACGGGAAATTCAAGCATTCATTACCAACGCTTTTTTAAAGCTGGTGGTTTAAGCACACACACACACACACACTCAAAGTAACAGACATGATCTGAATGCCTGAAAGCGAATACATGATACTAGCACTGAAACTCCAACTCAAACAAGAAACAAATTCCACCGAAAACACCTCAAGACCTACATCACCACACACACACACACACATCAATTCAAGGTCTCTCCTCCTGATTCCTTGCTTCCCCACACGTGCACAGACTTTTTAAGACTTTCTAAGACACACATCCACACACCCACCACAAAACGACACACACACACACAAACACACAGTGGACTGCGATTTCAGCAAGACATGCCTGAGGGCATGGGTGTGTGTGTGTGTGTGTGTGTACAATGTGTTTGCATTTAGCCAGTGATGTTTTGCCAGGGGATTACAGGGCTGAAATCAATGGAGAGAAGCTGGCGTTTGCTTACTGCTTGGCACTGGACCTGGCTGTCCCTGTGCAATTAGCAAGTCAGAGCAAACCAATAAAGAAATGAATAAGATCAGCACAGAAACCTGCCGCAGGGGGAGAGTTAGGGGGAAAGAGAAGCACAAAGAGATACACACACACACACACACACACACACACACACAC
>NC_055978.1:6473690-6478690 GCF_018492685.1 Alosa sapidissima | reverse complement strand
AGAGAGACAGAGAGAGAAAGAGGGTGAGAGAGAGAGATATTAAACATGTTTCTTTGTTGTTTTTGTTTACTCATCCAATCATCCACTCACTCATCACTGACAACTTGGGAGAGAAGAGAGAAGAGAGATGAGAGATGAGAGATACAGAGAGACAGACAGACATGGTTTTGTACATGCTGGTCTACCCCCATCACAAAGCCAGACATATCAAAAACAACACTAAGTAGTTGTCTGGAGCATATTTTATGTCTCGGTTGTCTGCAAGGCCAGGGGGAGATTTACGGTGCCTATCTCCAATTAGACAGCCTATCATTAGCCAGGCCAGCGTTCAGGCATCTATCACTCTGGAGTTTTGCAGTATCGATCTCGCAGACACACACGCACAAGTACGGCAAGATGAAGTGTGAACCATGCTGTTATAAATCATAACAGCACTACACAGCTACTCCATGCTGCTCCATGCTGCATCTGTGTGCTGTGCAGTTAATATGGGCAACAATATGGCCAATGCTGACCCTGGTGCTGTGCTACGAGGGTATTAATTAATGATTTATTAATTATATTGATTAATCGGCTAGTTACATATGTCCTACTGAGTGCCCTACAAATTCTGTGCTAAATGCCCTAGTAAGTGTGCTATAAATTATGTGCAAAATGTCCTTCTACGAGTCCTACAAGTGATGTGCAAAATGTCCTTCTACGAGTCCTAAGAATTTAGTGCAAAAATGTCCCACTAAGTGTCCTACAAATTCTGTGCAAAATGTCCTACTGGGTGTCAAAATAATGTGTTTTGAATCCTTGAATGCTCAATTTATAGAGCTGTCTGGGTACGTGTCTGAGATGAGGTCACACTGTGAATTACAGAAAACGTGTGAGTAACACGTGTGCTTGTATCTAGCACACACAAACAAATACACACACACACACACACACAATCCCATACACACACATGCACACACACACAGACACACACACACACACACTGACCAACAGGTCCAGGAGCTGTGAATTGGTGTCCCTCTTGTGCCTGTGTGGGCGTGAGCGGGCGGTCGGATGGGTGGACGGAGCCTCCAGGAAGAGCTTGTCGTCGTTGAGGATGGTGATGTTGCACTTCACGTCTCCCACGTACGCCTCCGCCTCTCTGGCCGTCATGGCCTTGGCGAAGCCCCGGCCCTGCAGCAGCAGCAGCAGCACAACATGTTAAGCAGCCTGTTGATTTGTTTCTTTGTTTGTTTTTCTTTTTGCATATGCAGGTACAGTAATTCATTTTACACATCATTGTTGAAATGCACTTTTACAATACCTCAATAAATAAAATAACTCAATACCCCACCCCACCCACACACACACACACACACACCCACACACACACCACCCCAGCAACCTGCACATATTACCTCAAACTGAAAACAAGGTTTAATGCATTTTTCCCAAATTGATTAAAAAACGAAAAAGAAATCACATTTCACCAATGAAAGGGACAGACTGAAAGCTTTTCAATATACCAGGGAGAGAGGAAAGGGTGACACAGAGAGGACAAGGAGAAGAAGAGGAGGAAAGTAAAGAGGGATGAAAGAGAAAAGGAGAGGAAGAGATAATAACAGCAGAGAGGTAGAAGAGAGAGCGGGCAGAGAAGTCAATTGATTTGAAGGTCTACATTAATGACATTCTTAACAAGGCCCTTTTGAAATTCATAACGAGTCAGTCGGTCGGCTTACATAATGCATGCTAGCATCAAATGCAAATATGCCTGCAGGCCCCAAATTTGTACTGCCTGACTACAGTACGTCCCCCATAACATGAGAAGTGTGATTATTAATTTAAACAAAAAAGCAATTTCAAAGAATTATCCTGACTGATGTTTTAAGTCTGCTATCCGCCTTTGTCTGTCTGTCTTAATCAATATAATGTGTGTAATCCCCCCCACCCCACCCCAAACACACACACACACACACACACACACACACACACACACAAACACACACACACACACACACACACACACACACACACAGACACACAGACACACACAGACTGAGATGAAGTAAGGATTTTATTAGACTTTTCGAGCCAGACATACAATCTAATCATATTTGTAGACCACTGGCAAAGTTAATAGCCTGGGCAGCTAGTGGTTATGCCTTCACGTGACTGTGTAGAATCAAAATGAATTAATGATAATGTAAAATCTAACTTCCTGGGAAAAGAGCAGGGCTTGAAAACGAAATTATTTTTCAAACGTTCCGTTCCGAACGGTTCAGGTAGGCCTATGTTTAACGTTTTCGTTCTTGCATGCGTTCCGCCACAAACATATCGGTCCTGAACCGGTTCGGAACGCAAAATATCGTTCGTTCTTAAAGTTCCGGCAGTGTTTGGCGGGCCTATCAAGTCTATTTTTGTGGACTTTACCTTAGATGAGACGTAGGGGAGAGCCGGGACGATTGAAACACGGGACGAATGAAACAATCCAGTTTTCTCCGAGTGTGATGATGATAGACAGACGTCCTTCGGTCAAAACATAGAGCATGTTAACCTCCTTCTATCAGCCAAATATCTTCCTGCTATGTCATTTTATCACGGAGTGATAAACGAGTTTTGATGCGCAAAAGTAAACTTCATTAGTGGTTACATTTTTTCGATTATCAATGAGTGTTTTTCATTTAAAGGTTTGACGTAATGCTTATTCAGTAGACCATTTAGTGTTCTCCACAATCCCAGACTTTCATATCGCATGCTTGTTTACATGGAAAGCAAATCAAGCTGTAGTGACATATGTCTGTGTCGGGACGATTGAAACACGTGTTTCAATCGTCCCGACCAGGCTGTAACTCCATGTATTTTAATTAAATGCACAAATAGGTGTGTTTAAACAATTATTTATGGAGGTAAGACATAGAAAAACAGTTTTAGGAAGATGAAAATACATTTGGGCCCACCAGATAGGGGGTTGAGTTTCCCCATGTTATCCTATGGAGACTGACGGCCGGTGGGTCGTTAAGCCTACTTATTTGGATGTGCATTGGCCTAACCCACCTAAAAACCTAGTGAAACGACATTTTCAACAATATAAACATGATATAAATGGGAAAGCTTACCGTTCTAGCTATAAACATGGCAGAATCATCCACTTCTATTAGATATTAGATATTTCAAAAACCGCTGCATACACGCTTCATGATGATGGCAATGAGTTGTTAACAGACATGCACAAAGACGTATAGCCCTGCAACAATATATCTAAAATAAAAACTTTTGGGAGTACCATTCATGATAACGGTTTTGTTCAAAGCTGAAAATGCATCTGTATTTGACAGAGGACAGATGTAGGTTAGGTTAGATGTAGGTGACCAAATATTAGCTTTCTGTGTGGTACGATCGCTATGTAAATTACGTTTAATTAAAAAGTGTTTCAACTGTCCCGGCTCTCCCCTACTCATTATTTCCCCTTGATTTAGCCTACCGTAGCTATGCCCAAAAATAATAAATCACAGGCAGCATCCAAAAACATTCAGATGGGCTATCCATCCCATAGCCAGACTTACTGTAGGCCTAACCTATGCCTATAAATAATGTCTTATCAAAAATATTTCTGGATACGTGCTAAACTCCTTACCTGGTTGTAGCCTTTTGGAGTTTTATCCATATGGAGATCTTCAAAGGCTTGCGCTATAATTCCAACCCTGTTTATAAACGAACCTGTCTGTTGCTGACAAGGCCTATCTCATATTTCCCGTTTAACTCTTCTACATAGAATAGGCTACAATTGCGCAAACATTTCAAATCCAGACTTTAAAAACAACAAGGCGTGGACAGGCAAAATAGGCTATTACGCATAGGCTACAAACAATTTCCAAATCAGTTTCAGTAGCCTACGCTACGAGCTGGCCTAAGATCCGAAGTGGCAGACGGATAGGTTACATTACAACAGCAAGACAAAATATACACATTTGGACCAAAGGTCCATTTATTCTTTTTTTTTTTTCAAACTGCAGAAATCAAATTATTAGGCTGTTCGCCTACAGTAGTTGGCTACATAGCGGCTTGTTAGCTCACATTAACAGTGTAGATGCGGGCTTGTTTTTCGCACAACCGGAAATAGTCTCCCTGACATAGGATATGCTTTTGTGAAATTTTATAAAATATATAGAGAACAAAAAAAAACCGTTATTAACCGGTTTTGTGGATTTCAGAATAACGTTTCTGTTCCGGAACAGTTGAAGATCATTTTGTTTTCGTTTCCGTTTCTGCTCCTCGTAAAATTCCGTAAAATTCCGTTCGTTTTCGGTTTTCGTTTTCGTTCCTTGAACCGGTTCGGAGCCCTGGAAAAGAGCACTTTAAATGGAGGGCTATAACCTTTTTTTTCATTTGTTGGTTTAGCCTTCAGCTATTGTGATAGATTCGGCATCAAGGGCTGTAACATCAAGGGCTGTAACTTTACATTATTATTTTATTATTTTTTGTTTAAGTTTTTTGTCTTTTTAGCCTTTATTCAAGGACAGAGAAGATATGAGAGGAAATGGCTAGGAGAGAGAGACAGGAAGTGGGCTCAGGAAATGACCTCAGGCCAGACATGAAAGCTAGATACCGCCTTGTCCGTCGAGTTCTATTAGGTGGCATACGTGAACGCGGTTGCCATATTGCTGGGTGCAAACACATTACTGGGCAACACTTGCCGACAATCAGAGACACCTGTCTGTTTCCAGTCAGTGTCACATGTTCCTCCATTGGCCTCCAGTGATTGTTGCCCCCACCAATATGGTGGCACTATTTACATACGTTCTGGAGCCCAATGCGGTATTGTTCCCTAAGGTCTCCTCTGCATTGTAGTTTGAACGATACTCCTCATTTTGTACGTGTCTTTGGATAAAAGCAAGTGTACATGTTTCAGGGGAACAAAAGGCACACACTCCATAGAAAAATAGCTGTGGGTTGGGTAACAGCGGGAGTCTCTGATGATGCTGGTCTTTGAGATGATAATGTTGGTGTGTGGGCGTATGTGT
>NC_055978.1:6456190-6461190 GCF_018492685.1 Alosa sapidissima | reverse complement strand
CGTGTATGCATGTCTATGCTTATGCCAGGTAATACTACTACCGTCAATACACTTTGTAACGTAAGCTCCTACTAGCCATGTTCATGTTCAAGTGTTAGGCCTACATTGCAAATGATTTGATGCTGGCTAGCTAGTTATTTTACGTTGTGGATATGGATATGGATTATGGGTTGTTGAATGCAATTCAACACTTTCCTTTAACGTTAGCAATCGGTGCATAAGACTAGCAATCCTTCCTCAGGTTGCTAGCTAGCAATGCTATTTCTGATTATGCTTAATCTGGGTTTGCTATTTCTTTGAGCCATCAGAGATATAGTCAGGTAACGTTAGCCTATTAGCCTAGTTTGCTTTGCATTTCAGGACGCTTTTTTGGCGTTGTTATCAATTATGATCAAACGATCTAATTGTGTAGTGAAAAAGTAACTCTACAAGTGACACTTTCACAACGTAATGAAATGATGATTGGGAACAACTCTTGGTAAGGTGAACTGTGGAAAAACCCTGCAACTGAACATGATATGATTTTGCCAAATTAGACCGCTTTAGATAAATTTACTAGTTGTTGTTCTATGCGGTCATTTCCAAGAGGTTCATACTAGGCCAAGGGCGACATCTGTTGGTGAAACTGCAATTAGAAAAAAAAACTAAAGAAATTCTGAGTGGTTTTTATTCCTTTGGTGGTGGTGGTGGTACAGATTGTGTTATTATTCAGTTTTGTTTGACACTCAGGACCAAAAAAACACCATGTCACATCAACCACCCTAATATCTATGGCCCTTGGTGTCAATATTCAACACTATTTAGTGCTAAGACGGTACCCAGTCAGTCAAAAACAGTCATGAGCCTACAGTACTTGATCAACAATGTTACATAGTCCAATAAAAAGCATTCCGAGTGCACATTGGCATTGTCAGAGACTTCATTCTTCGTATTATGAGTCTGTAGCATCAGAATGAGTTTGCTATTATCTTAAGGTAAAATAACTGCATTGTGTTTCTTTAAAATAAACCATGTGGAGAGTCATGTCAAATGGAAGTGTCATTCTGTTTAAATGATATGTTGTCCTAGATTTTCTTACCTGGTAGACAGCCAGGTTCTTGCCCTGGAATGTGATGGGAGTCTTGAATCCCACAGGGATGAGCAAGGGCTGTGGGTTCTCAAACTGAGGGCAGCTCTCTCCCTGTGAACGACAAAGAAGGATCATTACCTGTTATCGCTAGTGCAAAGATCAGTCTCATCTCACATGTTATCGCTAGTACAAAGATCAGTCTTATCTCACATGCTATCGCTAATGCAAATATCTGTCTTATCTGCTATCACTAGTGCAAAGATCAGTCTTATCTCACATGCTATCGCTAATGCCAAGATCAGTCTTATCTCACATGCTATCGCTAATGCAAAAGATCTGTCTTATCTCACATGCTATCGCTAGTGCAAAGATCAGTCTTATCTCACATGCTATTGCTAATGCAAAGATCAGTCTTATCTCGTATGCTATTGCTAGTGCAAAGATCTGTCTTATCTGCTATCGCTAGTGCAAAGATCAGTCCCTAACCCTAGTGCCAGCTAAGTGATGGCTCAACTTGTGAACCCTCTCAGAAGAATCGGTTTGATTCTAGAGAGCAGAGATGGGAGACCTGGCTTCAGAGAGCAAAGGTCCTGCTACATATTTGCTTCAAAGGGTCTTTCACACCAGGAATGATTACAAAAACATTCCTATGTACTGCTCTAGCTAATATGAATGACAACATCCACATGCTATGCTATTCTATGATAACGACATGAAATAAGATGTTGGGGATTACTTTTGGGGCAGCCGTGGCCTACTGGTTAGGGCTTCGGACTTGTAACCGGAGGGTTGCCGGTTCGAACCCCGACCAGTAGGAACGGCTGAAGTGCCCTTGAGCAAGGCACCTACAGTGTAACCCCTCTCTGCTCCCCGAGCGCCGCTGTAGCAGGCAGCTCACTGCATTCACCTCACTGTGTGTTCACTCTGTGCTGAGTGTGTTTCACTAATTCCCGGATAAATGTAGAGACCAAATTTCCCTCACTGGATCAAAAGAGTATACTTATACTATACTTCAAAAGAGTATATATACTTATACTAATACTATACTTTCAGACTGATTTTAAAAACAATGAAAAACTGACAGGCAATCTGAATCCATTCAGTTTCAAATGAGAGACTTTCTTAAATTGTTTGGTCAATGTGGACCCTCACACTGTTATGGTTATCTTCAAAGTTATCCTTCCTGGTGTGGACTGCCCTTAAGAGTGAAAAGAGGGATTACCAAACCACCAAGCACAGTCAGAGAGATGTGAGAGTGTGTGAGTGAGAGAGAGAAAGAATGAAATACATGTTTTGCAGCTGTAGCAGGAAGGGCCAGAGACGCAATGCTTTTTGGTTGGTCTCCCAGTTCAGATTCCAGGTACTGCTATGCAGCTTTGCATGCCCAGAATAACATAACACTTCCACAGGAATTCTTAGAACACTGCAAAACGTCTCTCTGAGGCCAAAGAAACAGTCCAGGTTCATTCCTGAGCAGAATACTCATTCAGCTCATAGTTTTTATGGTCAATGTCAGATGCCTAGGTGCATGATAGAATGGGCAGAAAGTAAATTAAACATTTTTGAAACATTGAATTCAATCCAATTTGTCTTTTTTGCTATTGTGGAGAGCAGAGGGTAGAGCCAGTGAAATTAGGCTACTCTATGGGCCAACGCCATTTTGGCCATTTGGCCATCTTTTGAAATACCTCGGCCTTCAGATACTCTTACCTCCTTGTGTTTGATGATGTGAGAGCCACCTGCAGAAATGTCGCTGTCACTGCAGGTGTGGTCCATGGTGTTCCACTGACAACCCCACTGACTGTTGACACATGCTCTGCACCTGTGGAGCAACCAATCAGGGAGCAGTTAGAGATGTGAGCAGCCAATCCCAGTAGTGGGGGAGGGGCAATGTATAGTTTGGCATCAGGACAGACAGGGCTTGTGTGTGTGTGGTTGTGTGTTTTTGTGTATGTGTGCGCATGTGTGTGTGTGTACGTGTGGTTGTGTGTTTTTGTGTATGTGTGCGCGTGTGTGTGTGTGTGCGTGTGGTTATTTGTTTTTGTGTATGTGTGCGCATGTGTGTTAGCCTGGAAACCAGTACGTAGGCAGGCAAAGGCCAGGCTACATGTGTGTGTGTGTGTGTGTGTGTGTGTGCGTGTCCATGTGTGTATGTGTGTGTGTGTACAGTATGTGTGTATGTTGATGCTTATCTGGGAGTACTCACGGTGTGTTTTCTGAGTTCTTCACTACAGCGGCACAGTTGTAGAACTGGAACTCACTGACCGCCACCTCCACCTTACGGCCATTCCGATCCAACAGGATCCTCACCGGTACCGCCACATAATCTACACACACACAAACACACACACATCAATTTGAGGATTATTTACATTCATATATGTTTATAGTTAGTCTCAAGGATTAAAGTTCTCCGTCATAGGATGGATTTCCGTCAATTTGATTTTAGAAATGTCATATTTGAGATCGATGCAGATCCGATGAGAAAAAAAAAAATAGGAGGGGGGGGGGGCGGCTATCACCTTTGCTTTTCCAAAGAACACATACGGAGGACTATAACGGTCTAAAAGTTGGATTATAGTGACACATTAGAGACAGCTGATGAGGTTGGCCAATCCGTTTAACTTTTTTGGATATGATATTGTGAGCTCTATGTGCGAATTCGGAGAAGAAGCGTAGGCTGTGTTCTTTCCGTGCATCAATGTAGACAATTTCTTACTATCGCGAACTCTTGTCAGGGGAGGTCATGTTTTTCACAATTTGCGACGGAAGGTTTTGACTGAACGTGTTAGCATAAAAAAAATAATAATATCACTGTCATCATCGCGAACTGTTGAGTAAGGGGGTCAGTCGGTTTGTGACGGACAGACAGCCTTGTAGCCTATTTTGCTTAGGCCTCACTTTTAACGACAGTAGGTTGTGAGTGTATGTTGACAAAAAATAACCATACAATTAAAATAGTCAACTTAAAACTTTGCTATAAAATATTATTCATTTATAGCACAAAACCATAACCAGTAGGCCTACCAGAACCTCGCATATTAGCGTCATGATTTGAGTGCGTCTATTTGGCAAGGCCACTAGCTGTCATGGATGCGTTGTTGCTAAAGGAAGGCAGGTGTCAAAAGTTAAAAAATAAATGGAGATGGGCAGCTGTTGGAAACGGGGGAGAACTAACAAGCCATGGTGTAAAGAAATTAAAGCGCCGGGGGTTTGCTTTTGCGCGGTTCGCTGCAAGAAAATTGTTTATGGATGCAATAGGAAAACGTTTTAGCACGCCACCAATCAGAAGACCGCCATAAGGTTAACGTTCGTGCACTTCAGGACATCTTCCCTACCTGGTACAACTAGCCACCACGACAGAGGTAGGCTAGGTTTATCTATGGCTGACCGTTTTTACGTTTAGGCTACGCATGTTCTTTCATAGCGCAACACGACCTGTCCCTCACCATATCGCAACCCTTTTGTCAACCTTATACAATCTGTTGCTGAAGACAAAAGCACCGTCTCCAGATTGTCGTTATCAAATGCGCAGACCTCCTGCATGAGCACACACAGTATTGCTGCTCATTGGAAAACTGAGTTGTCTGTAAAACTCAAAATTACCATGTTTTCATTAAATGCGGATGAGGCAACAAATGGAAATATGAACAATATCTAGAATGTTCTGATTCGTTACTTTGATGAGGAAATGGGAAGTCTTGCAAACTTGATTTTATAGATTTTACTTGGTGTAGAATTGCATATTAACAAGAAAAAAATCTCCCCTTTAAACACTTTTGGCCTGAAGTAATTAAATAAGAGTGTTAAAGCCTTTCTACAATATTGCTGCAGTAGAAAAGAACAGCAATGGCTAATCAGCAATGGTCAGGGATGGTACTAAAATATATTTTTGTTCATCAGGAAAACTCAATCTCAATCAAGAACACTC
>NC_055978.1:6441190-6451190 GCF_018492685.1 Alosa sapidissima | reverse complement strand
AAAAGCTTTCAGTCATTTTCCCTAACGTTAATGAAAACCTGTTTGTCATCTCAGAGGATAAAACTTGGAAGAAAAGCACTTCACATCTGTCTGCACCTGACTAAACCCTGAAGGCCTTTGGTCATTTCAGAGACAGATTTTGGAGTCCAGACAGCTGTGATTATCAGTGAAGAGGAGAAGAATGCGCAATGCATATTCAATTAGCTACTAAAGAGGAGAGGAACATTAAAAGTAGTTGTAGTTGAAGTAGTAGTTTGTTCCGCCAAGCTTCACTCACATCCATGTGGGATCGCTTCCATTGGGAGTGATTTCGGCACCAGATTTTATGGTAGAGCCAATCAGGACGCAGGGCGGGAGTTTCATAGATGTGACGTAGCGGAGAAGCGACTGTGAGACTGTTTTGATTCAGACAACAATGGCGGCTCGCATCGAGGAAGCAAGCGTCAACATTGATGCTGCTATTTCATCAGTGTTAACCAATCTACCCAATATTTTTTTGTTAAAAGGACATCAGAGAACGGCTGAAGTAGCACGTCAATAAAGATAATGGACAAGTGGCTTATCCAATCATATGCAAGGATTTTTGATAAGGCCCAGTATTCTGAAACACCTCTCCAATGGAGCGATCCCAGATGGATGAGTGGAGCTAGGCGGAACGAAATTCATCTGGCGAGAGTCAGGTTATCCCTGTAAGGCCACAGTGCCAAAAGTACATGGGTCCGCCTTACCGTCTTCTCAGAGGTGATGTAGAGGTGGTCCCGCTTGAGGTCGAAGAGCAGGTTCTTGTTGATGTTCTCACCCGTGTTGTCCCCTGGTACTCTGCCGTAGAAGTAGGGGCTACTGGTCAGGTGCACCTGCAAAGGTCAAAGTTCAGAGGTTAAAGTTGAAGACACTGTACGGTGTATATTTTTTTCTGAAGTGTTTATACCTTAATACTTTACTGAATGCCCACTTTCAGTATTCATATCACAGGTGTTGCTTCCAAGCTCTGGAAATTTCAAGACCTCCACAAATATTTAGTGACATTTGCTGATTATCCTTGTCATTAGGCCAGGAAGGAACATGAATATTAGCTGGATCAATTTATGGGTAGAGCAAAAAGCAATGCCCCTTATTTCCTGAACCTGAACTTTCTTAACTCCATTTCAGTGGCTATTATTTTCCCCACGGTAAATCATGAGAAGGTCAAAATCATAACACCGTCGAAATTTAGAAACTCCAAAATGCCACCTCTTTTTTTTTCTTTCAGTCCCTCAACCAACCCCTGTCCCCACCCCCCTCCAACCCCTGTCCCCACCCCCCTCCAACCCCGTCCCCACCCCCACTCCAACCCAACCTAACCACCCCTCCACTCTCCCTCCTTTCATCCTCCACTCCCCCTTCTTTCATCTAGCACTCTCCCTCCTCTCCTCCTGCACACTTGCTCCTCTCCTCCCTTCCTCTCTCCCTCTTCTCCTCCCCTCCACTCTCATTCCTCTCCTCTACCTCTGGTCCTCCCCCATCCTCTCTCCCTCCACACCTCTCACTCTCTCTCCCTCCTCTCACTCTCTCTCCCTCCTCTCACTCTCTCTCCTCTCCTCCACCTCTCACACTCTCTTGCCCTCCTCTCCTCCACCCGTCTCACTCTTTCATCCTCCTCTCCTCCACCTCTCTGCCTCCTCCTCTCACCTTGAGTACTTCACCACCTTTGGTGCCCAGGAACGCCACCGTGTGGTCGGTTTCCACGGCGACGGCCACGGCGGTGAGAAGGCCGGGGCGGGTGTGGGCTTCGGTGGCGGACAGGGCGAACTCTGGCTTGCCGGCCAGCGGGGAAGGGAGGAACTCATCGCCGCAGCTGTAGTTGTTCACCAGATCCTTCTGCCCATACTGGAGGAGGAAGAACAAAAGAAGAGTTACAGACTTTTCTCAAAAAAGTGAACATCGTTTTAACATACAGTACAGTGACCTCCACGTTTATTGGTGACCCCTGGTAAAGATGAGTCAAAAGAGGTATATAAAAAATAATTGTGTCAGTTGAGTTGTTTGTTAGAAATATTTATTTTGTTATTTCTTAGAATACATTTGCTTCCCTTCAAGGTTGGATTTGGAAGACAAAATGTCAAAAGATGGGAAAAAAATCTCTTTTTACTCATCTCTGCCAGGAGTGCCATTAAATGTGGAGGGAGCTGTATCATCTGGCCTATTATTCAAATCGATTCAAAATGCCACCACCAAACTAACCCCCATGGGAAATTAGTTGATCTTGGTGACAACACAAATTGTTAACACGTTCAAGAACCCAGAAAAACAGGCTACAAAACAATGCCAAACGGATGCATGGGAAGTCCTTTCTCCTGCCAGAAAACACATCAAAACAAGCTCTGACATCAGCTCTCAGCATGTTCCCAGCTCAGCAGCACTCAAACATTTCCTTTTTCTCAACAGTGCCAATACTAACATCCAATGATACTACAGAGATCTGATCACTAAACATGTTTTGATATTTCAATATCAAATCACAATGTCATGAGCCTTTCATTTTAATGGAAAGATATATAAAAAGCTTCTCTCAAAGACTCCTTAGCATACTTAGCTTGTTTTGGGTTCATCCTCTCTAATGTATTGTAATGTGTAAATGTAAATATAAATCAGGTTTCTAGGCCAAGTATACTTGCGTATACAAGGAATTTGGTCTCTGCATTTTCCCCATCCGTGAATTAGTAATCACAAAGAGCGAATCGGCAAACCCCCGAAAAAAGTGGCCCACTTGGTAAATACATGCACTACCCACAGGTCATTTAGAGCAAATATATTTCTCGCTTATGAAAATTTACTTACTGTTTCAGGCTGCCTAATAATACGAGTCATTGTTTTTATTCCAGCATTTTCCATTTACTCCCAAAGCCATTGTTCAACCAAAAACAGCAAGAGTTTATAAGCAAAGGTCCATGAAATATGAAATAAAATACCCTTGAGCTTTTTTATGCAAAAGACTATGAGTGTGTGTGAGTGTGTGTGTGTGTGGGTATTTGAGAGAGACAGAGGGAGGGAGAGGGGGGACTATTTTGGCGAGTTAAGCACTGCTGTCTATTTATCAATATCTAAGGTTGTACCTAAAGTCAGTGTCACAAATGATATTACACCTCCCTTAATTCTCCCTTCTCCTTCTAGAATGTTCTCTGCTCTTCATCGACTTTACAGGTGCAGCTTATTGTTTTGGATGTGATGCATATTGATCAGTGTTTTTGGTGGAGGCACTCATTTGTATTCACATGTTCACATTAAAACCTGCCGATGCATGGCATGTTTGTTAAAGCTCTTTTTTGGTAACCAGCAGGTGTGTGTGTGTGTTGTGTGTGTGTGTGTGTGTGTGTGTGTGTGTGTGTGTGTGTGTTTCTTTCTTTCTTTCTTCCCGGTGCAAGGAGGGCTTGAGAACTCATTCTATTTATCATCCTCGACGTGGAAATATTAACAAATTCCGCCCGACGTAACAACATAGTAATGTCTAATATAAATCATTGGAGATTCCCCAGATTGCACAGATCCCACTTTTCAAAGCGTACCAGGCTCTTTTCCCATTGAGGCTAGACACAGTGATGTTATCTCTGCCTGGTCTGTTGACTTTTGCTTTGCTCTCCACATATTTGGATGTAATAGGCGCATAACTTCTCATAGGGATCAGACAAAAGCATGACTGGGAAAAACATGCTCATGGTTTCTATTTTCGTTTCTGCTTTAAAGAAGTAATTGCTGAGAAATGCGCTCTTTACTGCACTATGAAACAGTCCTTGCAGACACAAAACATCTGCAAAACAACTGGGCTTAGGCGCTTGTGGTTAGCGTTCTCATTTGTGAATGCGTCATTGTGATGATTCAGGTTGCTGTCCTGTGCATGTGAAGACCAGACTACATAAACAGATGTACGTGCATATGGTACCTGCTTAATCAACAGACTCTCCATAGACTCCCAGGTTTGACACACTAAGCCTGATTGAGAGGGGTAAATCAGGGGGGGTAAACCCTCCAATAATCAAAACCGGCAACCCCCCAATAATGATGTCATCATGAGGAATGAAACTGTTATAGAGCACTTTATGGTAAATATTCTACATCCTATTTGTAACGGTTATTGGCCCAGGTCAGTATCGACTCTGATTAAGCTCAAGCGACTCCTTCCAATACATATTTCTTTCTACTACTGTTGTGGCGCTTTAATTGCTCTTGGCATTTCTGAAATAGAACTCTTGGCCGATTGTAAATTAAGGAGTCAACGGCACCATTTGACATAATATTGCTGCCAATGCAACCCCTTTTGGTGAAACCTACGGCTGGGTGACAAGTATTCAAATCAATATCACAATTACTTCAAACTTTTTCCTTGATTATGATTAATAATATTTTTTTAGTAGTATAATAGTGTATTATTTATATACACTTTTTTACACTGCCCTCATAGCCATCTATCAAGGCACTGTAAATAAAATGAGATGGACACTGCATTCAGTTCAGAAGGATGCAACTGGAGTAGATGTCATTTCAGATAAATAACACTACCAAGTATATGGCTGATACATTTTGGCCTTGACCATTAAAAGAAAGCAAATTCATGGTAGTAGTCCCTTCTCAGTAGTCCCAGTGATAAGCTAGTTTGATGAAGATCCTTCAAACTGCTTTGGAGATATGCAAACACTGCATTTCCATTTTTACGCATGACCCCATGCAACCCTGACCTTTGACCCCACAACCTTGAGTAACTAATCAGTTCATCAGGACCTTAAAGTAAGTTTGAATGAAGATCCTTCAAACACCTCTGGAGGTATCTGATATCATCATGTGCTAACACATTATTTGGACCAATATTGATGTCATGGTGTTTCATTGAGATATCGGTAATTTTATTCTGTTACGGACTGGAATTGTAGGCACATGAAATTCTCAATCAACATTATGGGCCCTATAACCGGCCCATTGTGGTGCAAGCGTGATGCAAGTCTTGTTCCTATCTTACACCATAATTTTACTGCAAAGGGGTCAAGTAAGTTCACAAGTTGCCAAAAAAACAATGCGCTCCCACAGGCATGTCAGTGAAAAAATAGGTATGTTCAGGCCCATCAACAAAAAATTTAAGGTCACTCAAAATGATAACTGACCAAGAAAAACCTGGTCTAAAGTGAATGGCTCATGTAATACAGCTATCATTAAGGGCACACTGTCACGAAATGTAACAATTGGCGAGACTGCAATGAGTCCCAGGGAACACGACTGGTCTGTGTGGATGTGCTTAGGATTTTTATTCAATCATTCAAATATAAGTGTTGCTTTTTTAGATTATGTTTTTAATTGTAACACCTTGTCAGTCAATAGTGAAAGTAAATAATAAGTGTAAACTTTTTGTCTTGTTGTTGCCTACAAGTTCAGGTACAGTTGAGTGCAGATGCATGTAGGCTATACTCTGCTAGTCACACACACATTTTAGTACTGTAAAGCAAGCACATATTCATATCGAACTGTTTAGGTACAGAACGTTAGGTACAGTTGTGTACCGAATGCAGTTTTTAACAGTAATCAACAATAGGCTTATTTGCTTGCGTGCCAAGTTTCAGTTTACCAGTTTAGTCAATTGACGGCAAAAAACATTTGCCACCTTTTCAAAATACTATTCCCATTGCACATCAATAATATTGCCAGTGAATTTTAGGTTAGGAATACCTACAGGGTTACTTTACCGAAAATGAACTGTAACATGACTTCAAAACCGAGGTACACACCGTGATTTTTGTGTACCGTTACACCCCAATCTAGTAGGCTAAATGTGCAGGACTAATTTTAACCATCAATCTAAAGCCTGACGTCATTAACAGTGGACAGTGGTTTAAACGACGGAACTTGCCATGTTCGACCAAACAACGGCACTTTATAGACACAAGTGTTACAAGGTGGTTGTTTAAGCAAAAGTTGCATTGTACCACGGTGGTTTAGCAATGCCGAAGCTAACTGATGAAGAAAGGGACCCATGGAGTGCTGTTAAAAAATCATATCGCTAATTGCAATCCCGATATCTCAGAAAAATCTCAATTAGATATTTTCCCCAAATCCAACCCTAGTGTAGGCTAGCTCCAGATGATAAAATGACCTTGACTAATACGACAACCAATTTCTCAATTTTAGTTAGCAAGTGAATAATAACCATTGTTTTGTTGCATACTGGGCCAGAAATTACCATCACCTCGACCATTGCAATATTACTTGACCCCCAACCTCTTCATTCATTCAAAAATTAACTCAGCAGTTCCAGAAAACCTATTATTTGATAGCCAAACCATCAAAATTGACCCATTAGGTGCAGATATATGCTATTCTTATTTTTCGTTCGACTCTTTTGGTGGCCATTTTGGAAATTTGCCACCGTCTAAATTTAATGTTATCGTCCAAAAACGTTGCCTAGATGTCCTAAGGACCCCAAAAATGCAAAAAACTCAATAACTTATTTATTTTAAGTGGTTCAGCTGGATTTCTGCTCCTGACTTCTACACATGCAGGTGATGCATAGCAAGGTGCATCCTGGGGGGCATTGTGGTGCAAGTGACTGCAGCATCTGTACCAAAATTGGACCAAGTGCCTACAGGGAACCGGGTTTGAGCACGACCTGTGTCATTTCCACATACCACCCCGTCTCTCTTCCACTCACTTCCTGTCAGTCTCTTCACTGTTCTACCACAATAAAGGCCAAAAAAGCCCAACAATATACTTAAGTATAAGTATATATACTCTTTTGATCCCATTTATCCCAATCCGTGAATTAGTGAAATACACACAGCACACAGTGAACACACTGTGAGGTGAAGTACACACTAACCCGGAGCAGTGAGCTGCCTGCTACAGCAGCGCTCGGGGAGCAGTGAGGGGGTTAGGTGCCTTACTCAAGGGCACTTCAGCCGTGGATGTGGGCATGGCAGAGCAGTACACCACTTCCCCCAGCCACATTTTTCCTACTGGGTCAGGGATTGAACCGGCAACCCTTCGGTTACAAGCCCGAAGCCCTAACCAGTAGGCCACGGCTGCCCTGTTTTTTTGAAGAAAAAGACAGAACAACGCTTCTGTTTGGTGAGACCTACATCAGTGTTTTTGCAGGGGTTGTCGTCCTTGGTGAAGGGCGAGTAGACGGCGACCTTGCCGTCAATGACGCCCTTGTTGTTGTAGCACGCACTGATGACCCTCTTGAGCGCCTGGTTGATGCTGGCCAGAGGGTACATGCAGAGCGCGGAGCTGCCCGCTGCGTCCTCGTCCGAGCTGAAGACAGCGTACACCACCAGGTCGTCGGGCTCCACCGTTCCGTGTTCGCCGGCTGCGGTCAGATCGCGGGCCAGTTCGGCGCCGGCTGGTGCCACATGAGCCGCCTGGATCTTGTTGTATTTATTGGAGCTGCTGCAGTTGAGCTGCAGCTCCGTGTAGGAGTAGTAGTGGGCGTCGTTCTCGCACAGGCGTGCCACGAACGTGAAGTTGGCCTTGTCACCCATGCCGGTGGTGCGCGAGAATAGGAAGTAGATGAAGCCGTTGTCCTTGAAGGCGTGGCGGAAGTCGTGCATGTAGCGCTGCACGAAGGGGCCCGTCTGCACCATGGAGGCCTCCACGATGTTGAACACCACCCAATCACCGAACTCCTCCAGTACGCGCGTGCTGATCAGCTTGGAGCCGTCGGCCGCGCCGAAACCCTTGGCGACTAGGAAGGCACTCAGGTTGTGGTGGTTGCTAATGGTGGACGACAACACCCCAACGACATTCACACTCTCCTCCGTACTGGCCACGTAGGTCCTCTCCCCTTTACTGTCACTGTAGTAGAGCACCTGAGACACAACAAGACCGGAGAGAGAGAGAGAGAGAGGGAGAGAGAGAGAGAGATCAAACAGAATGTATACATTCTGAGCACCTGTTACAGAGGGCGGAAAACCCTCTGAAACGTTAGTTAATGTCACAAACGTATATAAAATGCTTAATCACCAACAGTTATACATTTTCTGCGCAACACATCAGTTAAGGTCTTTTTATTGGAACAAAAGCTGTGTCTTAAACGGAAGACAGCTGCTGGCGGTCTCACAGCCTTCCACTGTCTAATGAGTCCGGTGCTGTAGCAGGCATCAAGGAACCAGCTATGAACTTAAAAGGAAGGATTGTTCCATTTTGGACATGTTAAAGGTACTCTAAGCGATGCCACAGTTTTTTTTAGGCTAAAACATATTTTGTCACTTACAGCAAATCACCTCACCATCCGCTAGCTACCTGTGTCCTGAATACACTGTAAAAAAAACTCAATCTGGACAGCCCAGGCTCCAAAAACGGCAACAAAAACAACCTGGGCGAACCTAGCCCATAAAAACATAAACTGTTCCAGCAAATCACAGACGAGATTCTTGTTTAGGAGAGTTTCAATTGCACGGGAGGGAGGGAAGCTAGCTCTCTGGGGGGGCACATATTTCACCATCAATACAATAGCTATAAGCTATTGCTAAACTCTGCAACACTGTTTCAGGCCTTTGCACTGCAACTTTGTTAAATCATATCAAATCCCATCCTGGGCACCTGTTGCACGTTGGTGAGATTGACCAGGGAGCAGATCCCGCGGAACAAGCTCCCGCACACCACCAGGCTGCCGTTAGCCGAGTGCACCAGCAGCAGCTTGTTGTGGTTGTTCGTGTCCTTGGGGTCTTGGCAGGTGGACGTGATCGGCGGCGTGCAGATGGGGTTGTCCTTCTGCGGGCCAGTCTCTAGCTG
The DNA here is from genome assembly GCF_018492685.1 of Alosa sapidissima. Lineage (NCBI taxonomy): Eukaryota > Metazoa > Chordata > Actinopteri > Clupeiformes > Clupeidae > Alosa > Alosa sapidissima. The sequence goes on along the minus strand of NC_055978.1, from coordinate 6,442,442 downwards.
GTGCTCCACAGACAGGCTGGCGTCCAGCTGGTAGAGGGAGTTGACCGCGCCCACGTAGACGCGGCCGGTGGCAGTGTCCTGGACCACGTTGTTGATGAGGGTCTTGGAGGTGAAGGAGCGGGCGGTGTCGCTGGTGCTGCTGCTGCTGAGAGAGGGATGGGTGGAGAGACACAACAGCAGCCCTGCTAGGGCCCACAGCGCCATCTCTGCTGGAGGGAGGAACAGATGGAGAGACAGAGAGAGAGAGAGAGAGAGAGAGGGAGAGAGAGAGAGAGAGGAAAGAGAGAGAGTGGGGGGGAGATGGAGAAAGAGAGGGAGAGAGAGGAGAGAGAAAGACAGAGTGAGGGAGAGAGAGATGGACAAAGAGATGGAGGGAGAGGGAGAGAGAGGGTGTGCAAGAGAGAGAGAGTTGGGAAAAAAAGAGAGACAATGTTAACATTCTTCATTATTATACAGGAAAATAGAAAGAAAAGCACAATTATCAAGAAAAAAAACACAAAAAAACTAATCGTATTCAAGTCTCTAATAAATGATGAGGTGAAAAAACACAACTATTCATACTCAAGAAATAGGTGAAATTCTATGAGCATTATCACAAATGTAACACAAAGACACAATAACTGGAGGCCTCAAGGTTTTGACAGCTTTATGGAAACAACAAAAAATTAATTAACATCCAGCATATATCAAACTTGAAAACGAGAGAAGAGTGTTTTATGAAGTTTCTACAGCTTTGTTCCTTTTGTAGATACATGTGTGTATGTGTGTGTGTGTGTGTGTGTGTGTGTGTGTGTGTGTGTTTTGTAAAACAAACTGCTTTCTCTAAAAACTACAGTATGTCAAACCCACAGACTAATTAGAGAAGTCAAAAGTCTCCAGAGACATGGAGTGTGTGTAAGAGAGTGGAAAACATAAGCCAGTCAAAGTGAGAGAGAGAGAGAGAGAAAGGGAAAGAGAGACAGAGAGAGAGAGAGAAAAAAGAGAGTAAAATGGGTTTATTGGGCAATAAAAGAAAAGTGAGGATTGAGAAGAACTTGGACGGAAAAAGACAGGACTGGAGAGAGAGAGGGAGGGAGAGAGAGAGGGAAAGGGGGAGAGAGAAAGAGAGAGAGGGAGAGATAGACTGTTACCTATTCCAGTTAAGAGGTCTATTAAACCAACATACTCGGAAGAACTAAAGCCTGTACACACAGGTAGACTCCAACTTTCTTTAAAGGGCTATAGCAGCCTACAGAATGCATAAATAAACTGC
>NC_055978.1:6418690-6426190 GCF_018492685.1 Alosa sapidissima | reverse complement strand
TCAAACTCAGAAACTCCTCCTTAATACTGCATCTATGCAGAGCAAAACAAAAGAACATAAAGCACACACCCATTCACACTTCCACTAGCTCACACATACACACACCAAACACACACAAAAACACAACAAAACAAAAACACACACTCTCTCTCTCTCAATCCAAAGGCACATCCGTCAGGACTGTGAAATGATGACTGCAGCAGAAAAACTGACAGGCATTCTCTCCTCTCTCCCGTCTGGTGCAGTAGAGAGGAGAAGACTTCCATCTTAGTTACTTTCACCCACACACACACACACACACACACACACAAATAACAACAGAGAAAGACACTCCTACACATAGACACACACACACACACACACAGAGGGAGAGAGAGAGAGAGAGAGAGAGAGATCATCCAGATTCTCTTTTCGTCTCATCTGGCAGAAACAGCTGACAGAGAAGGAGGAAGGAGAGAGAGAGAATGAAAAGTGGAGATAACAAAAGATAGAGCGAGAGAGAGAGAGAGAGAGAGAGAGGTGGATGGAAATAGATGCTGGGAGAGAGAGAATAAGTGGAGATAACAAAAGATAGAGAGACTGAGAGGAAAGACACTGAGGGAGAATTAGACAGAAATGGAGAGATGTAGAGATAGATGAGACAGACAGACAGAAACACAATGAAATCCATATGTTCTGCATGTACACCCAAAATGTTGAAATGTTCTGCTTTAGCTATTCAGCAAAAAAAGTAAAGCTGACTTGAAATGAATTGGTAGATAGAGAGATAGAGAGAGAGAGAGAGAGAGAGACAGTGAGAGAGAGAGGTGGATAGAAATAGGGAGAGACAGCTGATCGGGACAGAGAGAGGTATATAGCTAGTGGTGGAGAAAACAGACAGAAAGAGGGAGAAACTAAAATGCAAAGACAAAGAGAACAAGATAGAGTTCCATGCTTATGACCTGACTTACATTACAGGACCTTAGATAGAGAGAGAGAGAGAGAGAGAGAGAGAGAGTGAGAGAGAGAGAGAAAGAGAGAGAGAGAGAGAGAGGTGGATGGAGACCTGACTTATCTTACAGGAGCTCCGATATAGAGACAGAGAGAGAGAGAGGTGGATGGAGACCTGACTTATCTTACAGGAGCTCAGATATATATATATATATATATATATATATATAGAGAGAGAGAGAGAGAGAGAGAGAGAGAGAGAGAGAGAGAGAGAGAGAGGTGGATGGAGACCTGACTTATCTTACAGGAGCTCAGATAGATGCTTATGGCTCTGGGTTTATTACCTCTCACCCCTGCCCATTCATCTCCTAGCAGGATTATGCAAAATGCACAATTCTCATAATGGAATGACACAGTATGTTTATGTTTATGTTTACTTAGACATTTACTTTATTCAAAGCAACTCATAACAATAAGAATAAACATTACATTAGCATTAAATAGACAGATAGATAGATAGATAGATAGATAGATAGATAGATAGATAGATAGATAGATAGATAGATAGATAGATAGATAGATAGATAGATAGATAGATAGATAGATAGATAGATAGATAGATAGATAGATAGATAGATACTTTATTGATCCCCAAGGGGAAATTCAATAGCTTAAACCAAAGCCAAATATATTTAAAAGCATAATAATAGACTATTTAGCATACAGTAGTACAAGGATTACATATTACATATGGAGCATAGCGTTAGTTCAGGCAGGCCAGGGAGCCTTGCTCAGCTTCCCTGAGGGGATCAGCTGACTGCCCAGCTGACTGCCCTGCTGATCATCTCTTCTCTGTCACTTTGCGGATATCATTCAGAGCGCCTTATTTAAGCTGCCTTGGTCTACCTTCTGCCTGCCACTTCTTTGCCAGCCTTTTGCAACCCACATCCACTCCTCACCATACTTCTGACTTATCAGTGTTTGCCATTGATGTCTTCTCTGTTCTGTACCTATGGGGGGTTTATCAGTGTTTGCCATTGATGTCTTCTCTGTTCTGTACCTATGGGGGGTTTATCAGTGTTTGCCATTGATGTCTTCTCTGTTCTGTACCTATGGGGGGTTTATCTTGCTGCTCTCCCTGCCATCGCCACCACCGAGCTGCAAAAGAAGCTCTGGCCGCCCTGTCAAGGACGCTTGTCAAAAAGTACGGGAAAGCTTTTGACGCTTTGGCCGCTCTGACGTGGCAGCATTCTATGTTGCTGGTCGTTTGCCACTGAACCGCGTCACATTAGCATAAAGTTGACCAACTTTCTGCTTGACGCTCTGGTCGCTCAAGACGGCCAAAACACGACGCCGGATTTGTGGCTTCTTGCGGCTGAGAGAAGCCGGCTTCCATTGAAAATGAATGACTTCCTGTATCCTTTGCAGCTCAAGTCGGCGGCGGTGTGTAGGCTACTTACAGTTAGGCTTCCCATGTTTTCACATGGAATGGCAGGGGGCTCCCAGAACAGTGCATACCAACAAATGTAATAAATTATGCAAATGGTAAATAAAATCTATTTCTTTGACAAAGTGGTCCTAACTGAAATGACAGTTTGGTGTGTGCACGTGTGTGTGTGTGTGTGTGTGTGTGTGCGTGTGTGTCCCATTTGATGGTGACAAGTGACAGAGAAAAAAAGCACAAACAGACAGGCGGACCCTGCGGAGCCAAAAACACAGTGGGAAGCAGAAGCTACAGCTACTCTGATGTAGAGTTCGGAGAGTGGCAGGCCAGACAACAGAAAAAGGCAAACGGAGAGAATAAACAGAGGGAGGGAGAGAGAGAGAGGGAGAGAGGGGATGAGGGTGAGCAAGAAAGCGAGAAATTGAAAAAGAGAAAAGAGAAGGGTGGTTGGTCCAAGGGAACCAGTGGTCCATTGCAGTTCAGCCATCGCTATGACAACACTCATCACAGCCCATCACAGACAGCCCACTTCAGACAAGGGTGACCATTAATTGCTTTGTGACTGGACAGAGGGCGAGGGAGAGAGGGAGAGAGAGAGAGAGAGAAAGAGGGGACACAGAGCAGAGAGAAGGAGAGAGAAAAGAGAGAGGGAGAAATGGAACAAATGGTAAAACGGAGTAAAGATGGAGAAAGGGAGGGAGAGAAAAAAGGAGAGGAAGGTAGAAAGACAAAACAAGGAAAAAAACAAGGAGAAAATATCTTTATTACAATCTTAAAAATACATCAAGATCAACTTGACACTGTACTCAAAAAGTAAAAGAGAGAGAGAGAGAGATTCTATTTGGCATGATGGCCTATTTTGTAAACTTATTGAATCTGATGTAGAGGGAAAAGCATACAACATAATAAAAACAATGTATTTAAACAACAAATGTGCAATTAAAATTGGAAACAAACAGAATTCTTCACTCAAGAATGGGGTGTGAGACAGGGCTGTCCTCTATCACCGACCCTCTTCAATATATATATTAATGAATTGGCAAAAAGACTCGAGCAGTCAGCAGCTCCTGGCCTCCTATTAAATGACTCCGAAATCAAATTTCTTCTTTTTGCGGACGACTTGGTTCTGCTGTCTCCAACAGAAGAGGGTCTACAGCAGAACCTAAATGTCCTGCACAAGTTCTGTCAGACCTGGGCCCTGACTATTAACCCACAAAAAACAAAAATACTAACCTTCCAGAAAAAATCCAGACATCAGAGAAAGAAATTAACCCTTGGTACATATGCAATCGAACAAGTAAAAAGTTACACCTACCTTGGGCTAAAAATCAGTTCAACTGGTAATTTCAACTTGGCCGTGAATGATTTGAAAGAGAAAGCAAGAAGGGCTTTCTATGCCATCAAAAAAACTATTCAATTTGACATACCCATTCGGATCTGGCTCAAAATATTTCAAACAGTTATCGAACCAATTTCATTATACGGCAGTGAAGTGTGGGGTCCTCTTATGTACAATGGATTTGAAAAATGGGACAAACACCCAATCGAAACCCTGCATGCAGAGTTCTGTAAAAGCATCCTCAAGGTACAGAGGAACACACCTAACAATGCATGCAGGGCTGAATTAGGCCAATACCCTTTACTAATTAAAATTGAAAAAAGAGCTATCAAATTCTTCGAACATCTCAAAACAAGCGACCCCAACTCCTATTGTTATAAAGCCCTAAAAAGCCAAGAGATGAGTGTAAAAACAAGTCCCCTCATCCAGCTAGTCCTGAGACTCACACATACTAATAGTACAACTAACACAACTAATAGTCAGCCTCAGGACCTTGCCACCCTTTCTCAAACAATTCGGCCTAACCAAATTATAAATGCAGAAAAACAAAATTACTTATCATATTGGACTGAAACAACAAAAAGACAAAATAAACTTCAATGTTATTTGGCCCTAAACAGAGAGTACACTGTGGCAGACTACCTATCCACAGTCACTGATACCAGACAGAGAAAAACCTTGATCAGGTACAGACTAAGCAATCACAGTCTGGCTATTGAGAAGGGCAGACACATGCAAACCTGGCTGCCCAGAGAAGACAGGCTGTGCACCAATTGCAACCAAGGTGCCATAGAAACAGAGCTTCACTTCTTGGCTGAATGCTGCCAATGGAAAGACATACGAGATCAATTCTTTCCTAAACTCAGAGAAATGCATCCAGACCTTCAAAACTTTAAGGATCCAAGTCTAAGAATACTATTAGGAGAGGAACAAAAGAGTGCAAGAGTCGCAGCAAGATATATAGATGCTCATCAGTGAAGCACACAAAAACTCAAACACACACACACACACACACACACACACACACACACACACACACACTGCCGTTGCAGTAATGTATGATGCATGATGTTTTTTATGTCTTTACACACTACGTACATGTATGCTTTGGCAATACAAATTGTATTTTTTGTCATGCCAATAAAGCTCAATTGAATTGAGAGAAAGAGAGAGAGAGAGAGAAGAGCCATCCAGATGACAGAGACAGACCATATTGCCATCTGTGTGTGACAGTGACAGGCAGAGTGTGTGTGTGTGTGTGTGTGTGTCTGTCTGTCTGTCTGTCTGTCTGTTAATGTGCACGCATGCAGAATGATTACTGCATGAATGACGCACTTCTGTGTGTGTGTGTGTGTGTGTGTGTGTGTGTGTGTGTGTGTGTGCACGAGTGCGTGCCTAATGATATGTGTGACTGCCTAAACACTTGTGTATGTGTGTGTGCACCACTGTGTGCTTCTAATCCGTGTGTGTGTGTGTGTCTGTGTGTGCGTGCATCATGCATACGTGCGTGTGTGTCAGTTTGTGTGTGTCGCTTGGCCAAGGGACCAACTCACAAGTGTGTCCCCATCAGAGAGCTCTGAACACATCCACAACCTCTCCGTCAATCTCCTGTACACTATGTGTATGTCTGTGTGTGTGTGTGTGTGTGTGTGTGTGTGTGTGTGTGTGTGTGTGTGTGTGTGTGTGAGAGAGAGAGAGAAATAGAGAGAGTGTGTGTGTATGTGTGTGTGTGCATGGGGGTATGTATGTGTGTGGGTGACAGATACACTTATGCTTGGCATGTGTAAAAAGAAACAAGGGAAGGACAGAGAGAAATCCAGAGAGTTATGCTAATAAAGCAACTTGAATTGAATTGAATTGAATTGAATTGAGATATCTGTTTCAATTGAATTGGTGTGTGTGTGTGTGTGTGTGTGTGTGTGTGTGTGTGTGTGTGTGTGTGTGTCTGCCACAGAAACCTCTCACGGTGTCCTTGTGACCTTTCGACCTTTAGGCATTCAGTCTCAGCACGTCAAAAGAAACAGGAAAAGTATCTGGTGAGAAACCCACGACCCGACCAATCAGGGGCCTCGTTTCCTGGGCGATGATCGATTGGCGGGCGGGGCGAGCCTATCACATTACCACAGGGGAGGGGGAAATCACTCAGAGTTTTCCTCGAAACATGCCAAGACCAATCGGAGCTCTCCCCCATCACGGATTGCCTAACACATACTGACACACAGACACACACACACACACACACACACACACACAGACACACACACACCCACACAGACACACACAGACACAGACACAGACACACACAGACACACACACACACACTGACGTAAGCCTAAGCAGCAGAACTGTGACGGAGAGATGCTTTTGGCAGATGAGAGGGAAGCTTCTGGAAGGTTATCGCCTCGTGGGAGAGGAGATGGGGGTAGAGGTGGCGGGGTTTCCCTGAGGTGAAAGACGATACACGTCTGTTTCACCCCCCCCCCCCCCTCCTCTCTCTCTCTCGCTGCCTCTCTCTCTTTCCCCTCTCATACTCCCTCTCTCTTTTTCTCCATCTCTCCCACTACACTTTCTTTTTTCATTCTCTATCTCAGAGTACTCTTTCTCTCTTTCATTGGTTTGTCTTCATATTTCTCTATGTCTCTCTCTCTCTCTCCCTTTACATTTATCTCTTTTTTTCTTAATCATTTCTTTTGTTCTGCCACTTTTATCACCGTGTTTGTGATCCTTACATTCCTGCCCACCTTGTGTGTGTGTGTGTGTGTGTGTGTGTGTGTGTGTGTGTGTGTGTGTGTGTGTGTGTGTGTGTGCATGTATTTGGGTGTGTGCATGTGTGTGTGTATGTGTGTGTGATGTGTGTGTGTTTGTGCATGTGTGTGTGTGTGTGTGTCTGTGTGTGTGTGTGTCTGTGTGTATGTGTCTGTGTGTGTGTGTGTGTGTGTGTGTGTGTCTGTGCGTGTGTGTTTGTGCATGTGTGTTTGTGTGTGTGTGTGTGTGTGTGTGTGTGTGTGTGTGTGTGTGTGTGTGTGTCTGTGCATGTGTGTTTGTGCGTATGTGTGTGTTTGTGAGTGTCACCCTGACCACCTTCACCCTGTGTGCTCAGCTAGTATCAGATTACATCTCCTGGCCCCAGTTAGAAGAAGAGAAAGGGTGATAGAGACAGATAGAGAGAGAGAGAGAAAGAGTGATAGAGACAGATAGAGAGATAGAGAGAAACAGAGGGAGGGAGATTATATCGCCCTCAAGAGGAATGCAAGGACACCCCTCCTCAGCCTCCTCTCTTCCCTTCACCTACTCTCCTCTCACTTAGCAATCTCTCTGTTCCTCCTCTTGCTTTCTCTCTTCTCTTAAGTTCTCCTCCATGACCTTTGACCTACGCTCCTGCCTCCTCACCATGTTTGAGTGTCCTTGACCCATAGTCGCATGTCTCCTTTCCTCACACAAACACAAAACACACACACACACACACAAGCAATGCACGCACACACACACACACACACACACACACAAGCAACGCACGCACGCACACACACACATACCCACACACCCACACACAAACACATGCGCGTGTCGCGCGTTGAGAATTTCACGAATTTCACGAAATTCACGAATTTAGAGACTCGTGACTTGACTTGGACTTGAGCACTGAATGACTCGAACTTGGACTCGGACTCGTGCATTCGCACTTGAGATGACTCGTCGAGGACTCGACTTTTTTTGTAATATATCATAAGGCTATAATTGTAGTATGTCATTAGGCTATAATTTGCTATATGATTTTAATATCTAA
>NC_055978.1:6376190-6401190 GCF_018492685.1 Alosa sapidissima | reverse complement strand
AAGAAAGCAATTCCATTTCACATCAGGGAAAAAGGGGTGAGAGAGAGAGGAGAGGAGAGGAGAGGAGAGGAGAAGGGGGGATGATTCAGCCACGATGAAAGAAAAGTGAAACAGAGTTGTACGTGTGTGTGTGTGTGTGTCAGTGTGTGAACTTGACAGTGTGTGTGTACTTAAGAGATAGCATGTGTGTGTGTGTGTGTGTGTGTGTGTGTGTGTGTGTGTGTGTGTGTGTGTGAGGGTGGGTGTGAGTGAGTGTGTGTGGTAAATAGCGTATGACAGAGTGTTAGGCCGCCATGGTGAAGAGTGGGGAGTTTGTTTAAGCTTACAAGAGCAGACCTACCTCCCCTCAGCACGGGATCTGGTTAACACTTATCCACCTCTGAGGCCTACACACTCTCTTTCTCTCTCTCACACACACACACAAACACACCATCTCTCTTAAATACACACCGTGTCAAGCTCATATATACACACACACAGACACACACAGACACACACAGACACACACACACACACGCAAATATACACACACAGCAATCCCCACTTGCAGCATCCTGAATAATTTACACCCTCCAAATGAATAAATAATTCTAGGACACCCGGGGAGGGACAGGAGAGAGGAGGAGGTGTGTGTGTGTGTGTGTGTGGTGTGTGTGTGTGTGTGTGTGTGTGTGTGTGAGAGAGAGAGAGAGAGAGGTGTGGTGAGAAACTCCCAAACCGGCATCTTATTTGCTCCATTTTACATTAAAGAAAGAAAGAATGACAGAGAGAGAGAGAGAGAGAGAGAGAGAGAGAGAGAGAGAGAGAGAGAGAGAGAGAGAGAGAGAGAGAAAGACTCTCAGACAAGTTTCAAAGATAGTTATCATGGCTGGCCTGCTGCCAGCATTGGAGTTCCTGGCCACTGAGTCAGACTTGCACCAGATGTGGGCCAGTTCCTCCCCAGATGTGGGCCAGTTCCTCCCCAGAACCCAGCTAAGCTTGGCTGTACTGAGCCATGTACTGTGGGGCCTGTGCCATTTAGCACCAAAACCCCTGAAAAGCATGCTGGACAGAAGGAAAGAACAGAAGAATGCTTTTCTTGGCAGCAATTGGCTGAAATCGGAGAAACGCGTACACACACACACACAAAAACATGCCTGAAAGTACACACACACACTCTCTCTCACACATACACACACACACACACACACACACACACACACACACACACGCCTGAAAGAACACACACTCACACACACACACACACACACACACGCACGCACGGGCACGCACACGCACACACACACGCACACACACACGCACACACACACACACACACCATTGAGATGGTCAGGTCTGCTTGCCAGTGAACGCAGAAACCATCGGCTTTAAAAGGGCACGGTCACTCGTCCGCCTGCCGCAACCCCCCCCCCCCCCGACCGCCCTGATGTCAGAGAGAAGAAAGAGAGGGAAAATAAACAGAGCACACCAGAGGGCCTGGTATTCGTGAGAATATGTCCTTTTTTATTAATATCTATTTGCAGGCCGGCTGGCTCGCCAACTTACGAAGAAGAAGAAGAAGAAAAACTCTAATCCTTCTAGGCCTTAGAAAGAGAGAGAGAGAGAGAAAGAGAGAGAGAAAGAGAGAGAAAGAGAAAAAGAGAGAGAGAGAGAGAGAGAGAGAAAGTGAAAGAGAAAGAGAAAGAGAGAGAGAGTGGGGAGGGAATGAGAGAAAGGAAAACTAATGGAGAAAAATTTAATTAGGAATTGTGGGTAATGAAATTAACCTTTGACCTTTTGACCTCTAAACTCCAGGTTGGCCTGATCAACAGAGAGTCTGTTTTGGGTTCATCGGTGGGTGTTCCAGAGATGGAAGAAGGATAACAAAGAACATCTCTCAAGATTGGAGAGGAGCTCTATTTCTCTCTCTCTCTCTCTCTCTCTCTCACACACACACACACACACACACACACACACACACACACACACACACACACATACGCACTCACACGCACTTTCTCTCACACACACACACACACACTCAGCACTCAGAGTTAAACAATTATCAGATAATCTGCCCATGGCTTTCAGGGGAACACAATGTGGACATAGTCTTCCTTTACTGGCACTAACACAAAGAGACAGAGAGAGATAGAGGCTGAAAGAGTGCGTGTGTGTGTGCGTGTGTGTGTGTGTTGTGTGTGTGTGTGTGTGTGTGTGTGTGTGTATGTGTGTCTGTGTGTGTGTGAGAGAGGGAAAGAAAGAACAGCCAGACAAGCAAGAGCAACCAAATTGAAGACAGGACCAGACAAAGGTAGCAAGAACTTTCTCACTTTTTCCACTCTGTCTCCACTCACTCTTAGATGTCTGAATCTCCGCCAACCTTCACTGAGACGCAGACAGACAGATGCTACAGACAGACAGACAGACAGACAGACGGCGAGCTGGGCAGGAGTAAAGCGTGAAAAGCCAGGTGGCCCAGAAAAACCTCTTTTCCACAAGACATCTGAAACCACCTCAGTGAATACTCGGCAGTCTGTGTGGTTTCCCAAGCCCCCCGTTCCATGACAGAATTTGGGATTAACCGGCTAGGTCTATGTGTATGTTTGTGTGTGTTTTTCTGTGTGTCTGTGTGTGTGTGTGGGTGTTTCTGTGTGTGACTTGTGTCTGAGTGTCTGTGTATGTACGTGTGGAGAGGGTGGATGCAAGTATTTGTGTGTGTGCGTGCGTGCGTGCGTGCGTGCGTGCGTGCGTGTGTGCGTGCGTGCGTGTGCATGCCTGGCCTACATTAGCATGTGATGAAGGACAGGCGCTTGGCAGTGCTCAGCAGCAGACAGAACATCTGATCTCAATTTGTTTACCAGGATATGCTGTCCTGCGCTACAGTGGGGCCCGGCGCGCCGGTTCCTCAGGGTTCCAACAGGATTCCGGAGTGGTCCAACAGGGTTCCGGAGTGGTCCAACAGGATTCAGGAGGCCTGTGATACAGAGAGAGAGAGAGAGAGAGAGAGAGAGAGAGAGTGTTTAGAGTTTTTACTGGCTGTGGCCTCATAGTGTTGTGGTGAAGTAGAGTACAGCACTAGTTTACAGTCTCAAAGCCAGCAGCAGGAATAGAGGCCAAACGCCACTATGAAAAAGAGGGAAAAAACACACACACACACACACACACACACACACACACACGATACACTGTAAACAGCCACAGGTGCTGCTGGATGACAAAATTTGCTGGAACACCAAAGCAAAAAACTGAGTATACTCACTACGCTACTCTATCCCAGTAGTGCAGTCTACTCTCTTCTACTCCATCTGGTCTATTCTACATTAGGCTACCCGCAGTATACTGTATGTGTTAAGTATAGTATACCATATTGACCTGAGAAAACTGCAGAAGAAGACCACAGTAATGGAGACTTACAGTAGAAGCACAGCGCAGCAGATAAGAGCACAATGCATAATGCAGACAATTATAATCTTAAACAAGAAGCCAAGATGGTCACACACACACACACACACACACACACACACACACACACACACACACACACACACACATAATTATAATCTTAAACAAGAAGCTAAGATGGTCACACACAGCCAGGCATGCATGGAAATGTTACTGTACAGTATGTATAAGGAGGTAGCTTAGTGAACATTAAGTCTTCCACACCATCTACTACACACACACACACACGCACACTTATGCACAGAATGCTTATGTATGCATAACTAATGTATGCATTCACTATTTGCTTACATGTGTGTGGTCCTGCATATGTTAATGTATCTGAGCACATGGGTGAATACATCAGATCCATATTTATGTGGCAGCGGAGGGGTGGCGTCGGGTACAGCCATTTTTACGAGCGCCTTTCATGGCCGCCCAATAGAAATAACAATCAATGATTTGCAGATCTGGGGATCTGGGGTACTTTCCCCTCAGATGGAGATGAACCTTAGTTACTCACAGGAGGGACCCATATGGAATCTCCATCTGCAAAACGTTTGGCAGAGAAAGGTCCGATTGGAAAGAGAGACTTAAACGAGACTCCCACCCTTCCATGTCTACACCCACACACACACACACACACACACACACACACACACACACACACACACACAAGCCCTGACTTCGAAAAGAAGAGATATCAGCACTGGTGTGGGTTTATTAAACCAACTCTGTTTCATATCCTGTGACCATACACACACACACACACACACAAATACACAAACACATAAACACACACACACACACACACACACACACACACACACACACACACACTGTCTCCCCATCTTCGCAGGTCTCCAAGTTCATTTCTGCCTCTGTCTGTGCCCAGCTGCTGTGTGTGTGTGTGTGTGTGTGTGTGTGTGTGTGTGTGTGTGTGTGTGACAGCTAGAACTCTCCATCAGGTCAGACACTTTATACTGCCGACTCATCAGCAAGCGGCTCCTCTCTGTTGGAGTTAAAGCTGTTTCATAAGCAGACAGGAACTCTCCTCCCCTTCTCTCTCTCCCCCTCTCTCTCGCTCTCTCTCTCTCTCTCCCCCTCTCTCGCCTCCTCTCTCTCAACCTGAGCTCTAACACGTATCAGCTGACTACAGGGTACAATGGTCTGTGCTTTAGGTTAAAGGGGAACTTGGCAAATATTTCAACGTAATAAACCCGTTTAGAAATCATTTGGATGGTTAAATGACCTGTTCCGGTGAAAATGGTGACTTTCACCGCTGCGCCTAGCGTCCCCAGGCGGAAAACCAACCTTGCAACATTGAGACTACCATCCCGGAAAGAGAAGTGAGAAACAATAAACTCTTTTTAAATCGTGTTTCTTACCTTGTAACATCCACATAGTTATGCCAAACGTATGCTAGCCGTTCGCTAGCTTGTAAACAAATCCATGTGCTTTATCGTTACCTTTTCCCACAGTTTAAAATAGCATAATGCACAATTTCTCCAGCAGAGGGGGAAATCCTGCCAAGTTTCCCTTTAAGATTGAAGATCTTAACACACACACACACACACACACACACACACACACACAGGCCTGTGCTTTAGGCTAAGGTTAAAGATGCAATGCATTGTCTGTAAATGGATATGGCTACAGCACACTGGCTGGCTGTGCCTGTCTTGTCTTGCAGCACTTAGCTACCGTCTTCTTTTAGAACACACACACACACACACACACACACACACACGCGCTGAATCAAAGTTGAAGCTGTGCAGATGACGCAGACAGTGTGATCTTTAGGAGGACTGGGAGTTCATGTGGTCAAAGTTTCCCATTGAAACTGACTATACAGCAGCTGTGATCTTTAAGAGGACTGGACGATAACTAGTGTCTTATAATGGCCCCATGTCCCACACAGGTCACATAGGTCAGAGCAAACTCCACTGCGTTCTGGTCCAAATGTGGGAAAAGCCAAACCCCTAGGAGCTCCAATACCCTGTCTCCGCAAATACAGCAAACTAACTCCGATAATCCCAGTGGAGCATCCTCTTCATTTGTTAACAGTAACAGCAGTTTGCTTTTACTTAACCATTTAGGAAACACTTTTATCTCTCCTGACGGACAGCTTGAAGCAGACAGCCATTCTATCATCATTACCATGCGTTGGGAAATCATGAGTCATGATACAGAACAGATATTAAACCACCCTGGAACAAATGACGAATTACACGAATTACAGCCACATCAGGGCCACATCAGAGCCAGGTCAGAGCCACATCAGGGCCACATCAGAGCCAGGTCAGGGACACATCAGAGCCAGATGAGAGCCAGGTCAGAGCCACATCAGAGCCAGATGAGAGCCAGAAGCACAGCGGCGCTATCTGAGGAGCAGAGGCTGTAAGTGAAATAGCAACAGAGGCAGAGAGTTATTATGGCTATAACCATTAAGACTCTTTATCCAGCTGCCCTTGGCTTTTGACCTTGCTATTGATAATGTACACACGCGTGCACACAAACAAACACACACATGCACACACACGCACACACACGCACACACACGCACACACACACACACACACACGCCATACGGAGCCTGATTTCCCTTGTTGGCTCCCTCTAACTTTTACAATGGGAGAGTCCCTGGACTTTCAGTCATAGCACCCAGATTAATATTTAACGCAGGGCTGTTCCGCTCGTGCTAATGACCGTTCCACAAGTGAGGCATCCTGAGTCCAGCTTCCTCTTTCACCCCACAGCAGAGCCAATGAAAAGAGAAAGAGAAAGAGAAAGAAGGAGGGCAATAAAGGAGTATTACTATATGGCCCAACAATCTGAGATTTGACTACATAGGATCAGTTCAGCCATTCATAATGGAGGGGGTGGGGGGTGGGAGTAGCAAACCACCTCTCCCCCTCCCCTCCTCTCTCCCTCCCCTCCTCTCCCCCTCTCCTCCTCTCTCCCTCCCCTCCTCTCTCCCCCTCCCCCTCTCCTCCTCTCTCCCTCCCCTCCTCTCTCCCCCTCCCCTCCTCTCTCCCTCCTGATAGCAGGCCTGGTTAGAATGACCTTAGATCTGAATGTAGCCCTAAGATTTGAATGTAATGCTACGATAGCTTTCAGAATTGAATTTCATAGGGTTCCTAAGATTTGAATATTTGAATGTTGACCATACGCTGACCCTAGGCTCCCTAGTGGTTATGGTTGCAGGGCGTGGCGTGGCGTGACATGAAGTGGGTATTGGTTTAACCACATGAAGGGGAAGCAGTGGCCTGGCGTCTGGTCTCCGGGCACCCCAGCAGGCATTAGACAGGGCGCAGCGGGCACAGCCTGCAGACATGGGCACTCGTCACATGGGCATGAGCTCATCGGATGGGCCGAAGATTTGAGCATTTGAGCATCGGAGCATTTGAGCGTGGTCCCACAAGATGGCCCTAAACTTTGAGTGTTGTTAGGGAGTAGTGTAGCAGGGATGCCATGATGCACACCCCCCCACACACACACACAGACACACACACACACACGTACAGACACGCAAATGCACACAGACCCACACTCTCTCACAAACGCAACCCATCTTCACACCATACACACATGCAAACACGCCCTCACACACATACACATTTACAAATCAATCCTCACACCATACACACACACAGACACACACAGTGGTATGGCATCATGTGGGTAACAGTTACACCACATGAGTGGTCTGGCGTCTGGTTTGCGGGCACCCCAGCAGGCATTAGACAGGACACAGCGGGCACAGCCTGCAGACGCGGGTGCCCTTCACATGCGCATGACCTCATAGGGCACTGCCAACCACTGGTGCCCAGCCAGCAGGAGTGGACACGATATGGCAACACATATGAGCGCAGACTGCCCAATGTAACATCTTTAGGGGAAATGGAATGTGACAAGTACATGATGAATCAGAAATGATATGTCACATGAATGAATGAATATGAATGACCATGAATTAATGAATAAACAAACTTAGGTATATTTTTAAGTGACAAGTTTATAAGAACAAACAAACAAACAAATGAAGGAACACATGAATGAGTGAATGAATGAATGGATGAATGGATGGATGGATGGATGGATGGATGGATGGATGGATGGATAAATGAATGACACTCAAGAAAATAGTGAATTTAGAAAGTGAAAATAAGACAGAGAAAAGGAGAAAGCATATTATTGTTCCACATTGTGCAACCATTAGGACTCACTTCACAGCCTGTAGTACCACAGGGCATGAGTGCCAGGCTGCCCTGGTGGAAGCTCAATGTGGCACCACATGGCAGCGGCAGCAGTTAGCAGAGCCGGTGCCAACCAGGCGTGCATGGAGACAGGAACAGACAGGGCTATGGCATATGTGTGGCCAACATTGGAGAGGCACAGAAAACCACAGAGATGGCAAAGAGCAGACTCGATGATAATACACACGCACAAACACACACCACACACACACGCACGCACAAACACACACGCACACACGCACGCACACACACACACGCACACATACACATACACACACCGTCAACAGATCTCACTCAGACAGACACATTACAAATCAGAATCAGAACACTAACCATGCATTAACTGTGCAATGCTAAGCAGGACATAACACACGCTCCAACTAAAACACACTGACAGGGTATCACAACTGCTCGCTCTCTCTGTCTCTCTCTTTGTCTCTCTCTCTGTCTCTCTCTCTGTCTCTCTCTCTGTCTCTCTCTCTGTCTCTCTCTCTGTCTCTCTCTGTCTCTCTCTGTCTCTCTCTCTGTCTCTCTCTCTCTCTCTCTCTGCACTTCCCTATCTATCAGCCTTCTCCTAAGTGCTCACCCTGGATAAAAAAAAAGAGGGATGGTGAGGTATGGGGAGGAGAGGGCGAGAGATTGAAATAGAGTCAGGGGAGGGAGGTATGGATAGATAGATAGAGTGAGGGGGAGGGAGGTATGGATAGATAAATAGAGGGAGTGCAAGATTGAAAAAGGGAATGAAGGAGGGTCGTAGTGAGGACAAGACAGAGAGAGAGAGAGAGAGAGAGAGATAGAGGAAAAAGAGGAGGAGAGAGAGAGAGAATGTGGGAGGTGGAGAGAGAGCAGCTGGGGTATGTGTGCAGGAGGAGGAGGAAGAAGAGGAGGAAGAGGAGGAGGAGGAGGAGTGCATGTTTCATGCCATAACTGACAGACCAGAGGTTCTCACGCGATGGTCTCCACTGCAGCGCGACAGACAGGCTGCTGACCGTTTGAGAGACCACAGAGGTAGCGCCAAGCCTGCATTCCAAATAAGCACTCATTCACTGCATCCTGCACTACACAGTGGATGACTAGGTAGTAGCTATTAGCTACACAGTGCACTATACAGAGCGGGTGAGATGGAGAGAGAGAGAGAAAGAGAGAGGGTGAGACAGAGAGAGGGAGATACAGAGAGAGTGAGACAGAGAGAGACAGTTTTAGTTTCCTTTGAGTATCTGAGACTGCAAATGCTGCATTTGCTATTCTAATGTAGGTCCTAAATGCTGCATATGCTGTTCTAATGTAGGTTCTAAATGCTGCATATGCTGTTCTAATGTCAGCCCTAAAATATGCTGTTCTAATGTAGGTCCTAAATGCTGCATTTGCTGTTCTAATGTAGGTCCTAAATGCTGCATATGCTGTTCTAATGTAGGTCCTAAAATATGCTGTTTTAATGTAGGTCCTAAATGCTGCATATGCTGTTCTAATGTCGGCCCTAAAATATGCTGTTTTAATGTAGGTCCTAAATGCTGCATATGCTGTTCTAATGAAGGTCCTAAATGCTGCATATGCTGTTCTAATGTAGGTCCTAAATGCTGCATATGTTGTTCTAATGTCGGCCCTAAAATATGCTGTTCTAATGTCGGCCATAAATGCTGCATGCTGTACTAATTTAAGTTCTAATGCTGCATATGCTGTTCTCATGAAGGTTCTAAATGCTGCATATGCTGTTCTCATGAAGGTCCTAAATGCTGCATATGCTGTTCTAAAGTAGGCCCTAAATGCTTTGGCAATAAAAAAGACAATAGCAATGTGTTATTATCAAGCCGCTGATATTAAAGCTGTGAAAGATAGATAAAGATTCAGAGGAAGAGAGGGATGAAATGTCTCACGCATATTCTCTCTACAGCTGTAGTACACACACACACACACACACACACACACACGCACACACACACACACACACACACACACAGTACACTCTCTCTCTCTCTCTCTCTCTCTGTCTCTCTCGTACATACATACACACAAAGATGCACACACACTCTCTCTCTCTAGCACACACATACACACACTCTCACACTCACTCTGCAGCTCTCTACTTGGCTCTCATGCTCATTCTCTTATAGAAGAAGCTTCCCTGAAGTCTGTGTGTGTGAGATGTGTGTGTGTGTGTGTGTGTGTGTGTGTGTGTGTGTGTGTGTACGTGTGTGTGTGTGTGTGTGTACGTGTGTGTGTGTACGTGTGTGTGCATGTGTGTGTGTACGTGTGTGTGTGCATGTGTGTGCGCTCGCAATGAGGCGGCACCACTCTGGCCACGGACAGCCGGACACAAATCCAGCTCTTGTGTCATTGCTTCCCCCAGCCCAATAAATCACCAACACACACACACACACACACACACACACACACACACACACACACACACACACACACACACACACACACACACACACACACACACACACACACACACACACATCAAACCAATGAGGCAAGGCTCCACAGGCCCTACCATAGTGCTTAAGAGGAAAAAAGGCCCCACATTTTTATTTATTTATTTGAGAAATTGTAATTCCATTTCTACTCAGAAGGTAATGTCAGGGAGTTCTTTTATAGAACGCCAGGCGATCGATCACACACCGGGCACTGCTACTCCGGACGCAGTGGCAAACAGGGGCTTAAAATTGCACTCCACTCCTCGAAATCACACACACACACACACACACACACACACACACACACACACACACACACAGAGACTTACATATATAGGGTGCACACACACTCTCATACAACAGAAGGATGGATATCTGCCACTCAATCTAAAATCCAACTATCTCACATAATCAACATGCAAACACACAACCACACACACTTCACACATCACATACATGCTGGAGACCACAGTAGTTTAAAACTGTGACCCAATTACAGTAATATCAGTGCCACTTTCATGTTCTCCAGATGAAAGAAGTTCAGAGGCTGGGAAAGAGAGAGAGAGAGAGAGAGAGGGGGGGGGGGGGATTGAGTGAATGGGAGAGGAAAAGAGAAAAGTGAGAAAGCAAGGGAAAGAGAGAGGGGAACAGAAGAGGAAGAGGATGGGGGAGAGTTAGAAAGATTGGGAAACGTGTCACGTCTGACAAAGGCTGTGCTACCGATTATCTCTGAATTAAAAACAAGAAAGGAAGAGAAAATCACAGATCACTTGGACGTGACAGCTTGACACGCTCCTATACAATAGGAACAAATCACTTTATCTCTCCCTCCCTCCCACCCTCTCTTCAATTCTTTTCTCCCTCTGCCCACTCACCTATCCCCTCTTATTCTCTCGATCACTCTCTCACCCTTCCCCTCTTATTCTCTCTATCATTCTCTCTCTTTCTCCATCTCCTTCTTTCTCTCTACTGCCTCTTCCTATTCTCCTCCATCTCTGTATCTCCCTATCCCCCCTTCCCTTTCCTCAAACGGTGTATTTGTATAAATAGCTCACTGATAGAAAAGTCAGTCTCAATCAAACAATAGTATTTATCCTTCTCTTCTCTTCTCTTCTCTTCTCTGTCTCAATCTCCCTCTCTGTGTATGTATCTTTCTTTTCTGTTTTTTTTTTAACCTTCCTATTTTTCTGTCCTTCTCTACCTCCACACTTTCTATCTCTCTCTCTTTCTCTCCATCCCTGTCTCTCTCTCCCACTTTTCTATTTTTCTAATCAGCCTGATGGCCGGCGTGGGACCGGAAGGTCGTTTGGTCAGCGTCTCCGTTGGTGACGGACCACGCAGTCCCGCTGGGAGCCCCGACATCAACAGCTCCCCACTTCCTGCTCCGAGCGCTCGCACGGAACAACTCCCACAAACCACCCTTCGTCTACTCTCTTTATCTTTATCTCTCTCTCTCTCTCTCTCTCTCTCTCTCTCTCTCTCTCTGTTTATCCAAACATGCCATTTTGGCTCTCCAGCTACCAGTCGCCTGGAGCCTATGGGCGTTTCCACAGCTCAATGCGCGCTGATTGCCTGTGGGGCCGCGGCGTCTCGCTCTGGCGGCCATTTTTGTCGGTGGTAAACAAACATGTTAGCGGTGGAGCTATTTGCACTGCTGCTGCTAGTGCTGCTGCTCTGTTTGTGATGCTGACAGGCAGTGACTCGCCGTTTTAGACACTCACTTGTTGGAGTGGTGGGTTGAAACTTCACAGACATACATACTGTAGTAAGGTAGCAACTGAGAACAAATAAAAGAGAGAGAAAGCGATAAACAAATAAATAAACAAACAAACAAGCAGGAATGCTAGAATATAAGGGGCGCTGTGGCGCACTTGGCTGCAGCCTCCGTGCCACCTTGGATCCAGGTGCCCGCGGGGACCCGGGTTTGAGTCCAGCACGGGTCATTTCCTGGTTCTGCCCCATCTCTCTCTCTCTCTCCCTTGCTTGCTTGCTTGTTTGTGTCACTCTTCACTGTCCTCAAAATAGACTAAAGAAAGAATGCTAGAATAATATGATAAGTGCTGAGTGTCCATGTTAGTGATAGAAACAGTGAGTAGAGCATCACCTCTCTGTGACACTGAGCTACTATCAGGCAGACCTAACAGATGGATCTTAAGACTGCAAGACAAAACCAGGCCCCATCCCGTGGGTAAAGAGTGTGCTTGACAGATCCAGAGTCAGTCTGGAACAGATAGAATAGGATAGTGGTGTGTGTATAGTGGTGTGTGTGTGTGTGCGTGCGTGTGTATGTGTGTGTTTGTGTGTGTTTGTGTGTGTGTGTGTGTGTGTGTGTGTGTGTGTGTGTGTGTGTGTGTGTGTGGGTGTGTGTGTGTGAGCGTGTGTATCTGAGCTGGCTGGATCTGGGTTTTAAGAGATTTCACTGAGCACTGAGTCTGCAGTTGAATACTGACTTGCTGTATGAGCAAGAGAGTATAACAGAGGGAAGGAAAGAGAGAGAGAGAGAGATAGAGAGATAGAGAGAGAGAGAGAGGGAGGATGTTTTTGGTGAAACACTAATCAAAAATTAGAGGTGTAGACGCACTGAGCGGTAGAGGTTGAAAGAGAGAGATTGAAGGAGATAGAGAAAGATAGGTAGAGGTGTTGTGGGGATGGGAGTGTGAAGGGCTGGCTGTGATAACACCAAATATCAGGCTTCCACTTTCTCTCTCTCCCTCTCTCTCCCTCTCTGTCTCCCTTTCTCTGTTTTTCTCTCCTCCTAGGTGATGTGATGCAGCAGAAACGACTCCAGCTTATCACATCTACTCCAACACCACGGCCTCCGTGACAAGGAGCGAGAGAGAGAGCGGAGAGAAGGAGCGAGAGAGGAGAGAGCGGAGAGAAAGAGTGAGAGAGGAAGCGAAAGAGAGGGGAAACGCAGAAGTGTATGTGTGTGTGTGTGTGTGTGTGTGTGTGTGTGTGTGTGTGTGTGTGTGTGTGTGTGTGTATGCGTGTGGGGAGGAAGGCAAGAGGGGTAGAGGGGAGGGAGAGAGGGAACGAGAGAGACAGAGAGAAAAAGTGAGGGATGAGGATGGGAGTATCGAGGAGGAGGAGGAGGGGGGGTGTTAGTGGAGCAGCGAGGGGGAAAATGAGATGCCAGAGAGAACTGGAGAGACTGGAGCGAGCAAAAACAACAAGATAAGATTAAAAGCATTACGATACGGAGAAGGGCTCTGATAAACAGAGAGGGAAACACAAGAGGCTGAGCAGATAGAGAGATGGAGGGAGGTGAGAGAGAGAGAGAGAGAGAAGGAGAGAGAGAGTGAACATGAAGAGTGGGTTAAAGAGAGAGGGAGAGAGACAGAAAGAGACAGAGAGGGAGAAAGAGAAGGGTGGAGGGGGGATTGAACGTGAATAACAGGGGTGACAGAGAGGGGGGCAGTTAGAGGTAGAGGGGGAGAAAGAGAACATGGAGAAGAGGGGTGAAAGAGAGAGAGAGAGAGAGAACATGGGAGGGTGAAAGAGAGAGAGAGAGAACATGGGGTAGAGGGGTGAAAGAGAGAGAGAGAGAGCGATAGAGAGAGAGAGAACATGGGGTAGAGGGGTGAAAGAGAGAGACTAAGAAGGGTCTGCGGTTCCACATCTGGTAGAGCTCAGGATGCTTGAGATTCTTCGTCTGGCCGTTTCAATGTTCCTGCTGCCAGCAGTGCAGAAAACTGACACCCCCCAGCAGACACACACACACACACACACACACACACACACACTCATACAGACTGTTTCTCTCTCTCTCTCACACACACACAAACACACACACACACAAACTCAAAGACTAACACACACACACACACGCAAACACACATGCAAACTTACAAGCACACACACACCCAAACGCACACACACACATACATACACACAATAGCCACCTTTCTCTAGGCCAGGGGAAGGGGGGGGGGGGGGGGTTGTGAAGGGCCTTCATGGCCTATCTGGTCCATATGCTCTCTCCATCCCCACCCACAACCCCCCGCCCTCTTGGCCTGGAGGCCACGGAGCTCCACCCTCTTAATGAGCTCTTTCTCTACAACTCATGCTGAACCAATACATTTTACCCCACTGCCCCAACACCACCCTTCCAGTCCCCACTTAGAATTCTCAGATAAAAAAGCCTCTGAAATCCTTTGCCGTTCTCAACCATTTTCTGTGTCATCTTCAAGCCACTGTAAATATACAGCCACTACACAAAACTCAAACAACACACTCCCCTCCTCAAACAAGCACAAACAAAGAGCAAGCACATACTGTACTCTACAATGGTGGATGGTGATTCAGTATTGTGGTCAGGGAGAAATAATGGAAGCCCTTCTGGTCAGACCTGAACTCAACACGGCCCCATTCTCCCGCTTGAGAGTCTGAGAGTCAGACTGGATTTAGGGGACAGAAAAGAGGCTCTATTTCTGGATGTTAAATGCTTCATATATATATATATATATATATATTAATTTTTTTCCTCTCCAATCATCGAGTCAATCCTGAGTCAATTTTCAGAGCCAGACCGGTGCTTCTCCCCAGACAGGAAGCTATGTCGTTCACTCGGCACTTTGATGTGCGGCTGGCTTTTAAGACAGGTCTGCGGCAGGCTGCCCACAACGGCTACTGGCTACCGGCACCACACGAGCCGTCAGATTGCCAATTGAATGGAGTTCAATGAAGAGGAGAGGTCTTTGGAGGAGTGGAGAGAGAGTCTGAAGGCTGAAGGCTTTTAGCAAGTGCAATTACGCCTGAAAGAGTGAAAACCTACAGTACACACACACACACACACAACACACACACAGACATGCACATACCATACACATCATAACCCCCCAGACATACAGACAGTCATGGTTAGACAGGGAACCAGTCGCTACCACACTCAAGCACACACGCACGCACGCACACACACACACACGCACGCACGCACGCACACACACACACACACAATGCTGGCTGTCCATCAGGGAAGAGGACGCGACTGCCTGTCTGCCTTGCTTGCTCTTCTATAGAGATATGGACATGGCTAAAATAGATACTGTTATGTCTGCCTGCGAAGACCTTTCAGCATCAGTCATTTTGCCTGGGGTTCAGTGTGTGGGTGTACGGGTGTGTGTATGCATGTGTGTATGTGTTTGTGTGTGCGTGTCTGTGTGCGTGTGTGTACGACTAAGTTGGTGTGTGTCTGTAAGCTTGACTGAGTGGACTTTGCAGGTGTTAAACTTAGTGTGTATATTATTGTGTGTGTGTGTTTGTTTATGTGTGTGTGCCCTCTCACTGCGCCATCAGCACACTGGCTCTTTGAGAGGGCAGTGTTTGGTGGAAAAGCATGACTAGTACTGAGGGCTCTTCAGCAGGGTCTGCTGTGAGCACTGAGCCCTTGTAACAGCACAGTCTGTGGTCGGCTTTGTCCAAAACAGCCAGAGGACAAAAGACTACAATTATGTTATGTTGTTGACTTATCCGTCTGCCCCCTCCCACACACACACACACACACACACACACTCCATTTCAATTTTTCTCTGTTACACACAAACACAAACACACACACACACACACACACACATACAAATAAAGTCTATTTCTCTCTCTCCTTCACTCTGACAATCTGTCTCTTTCTTTCTCCTAATAGTTCTCTGTCACACACACACACACACACACACAGCCCCTGTCTATCTATCTGAGAACAGACTACTGCAGCTGCAGAGGTTTGGCTTAGGCTGTCCACCTCAGCCTCTGGGACCAACACATACATGTACACTAACACACACACACACACACACACACACACTAACATACACACACACACACATACACACACACACACACACACACACACACACACACACCGCCCAAACACTCGACCCAGTCTCTGTGGACCTCTGTGACTCCAAGCCTACGGCGCAGTGCTCGGTCCAAGCCCCTGGTCCGGGCCCAGGAGGCTGTCCGCTGCTCAGCCCTGGCCTTTGGATCACCCCTGGAACACCACACGGGCCAGGCGCTGATGTCACAATGAGAGCTCGGAATTCAGGGACCTGTCATAGAGTCCCGAAGCCATGACGTAACGTTGCCAAGGCAGCAATTTCACTGGTTCTAAACAAATCAATCTACCATTGCTGTAGAAATCACCATAGCGGTGGCTTACAAGGATACAAGGATACAAGGAAGTCACATGCATATAGTTACTGGAAGTAAGAAATGCAGTGAAATTATGTCTGGTGTCAGCCTATTTGTGCAAAGTGTGGGGGGGGGGGGGGTAAAAAGTGCAGTAGAAGAAGAGGGGTTTAGTAGATTAAGTGGCAAGGGCTGCATAAGAAAGGTGGGGGAGGATTGGAATTGGGGCAGGGGGGGCACCAACAAGGAGCACCCAAGAGCAACAGGGGCAAGGAAAAACTCCCTTACCAAGGAAGAAACCTTGGGCAGATCCACGGCTCAAGGGGCTAACCCAACTGCCAGGGGTCTTGGTGTGTGTGTTGGGGGGATGACAGGGGAGATGGGATAGTGTGCTGTGTATGTGGGGAGAGGGCAGTGTGCAATATGTGTGTTGGAGAAGCTTCCTCATGAGACAGTGTGCTGTGTATTGGGGGGGGGGGGGGGGGGGTAAGTATGGTGAAGGGACTTACTATTGCAAGCAGAGTACTGTATGCATGATGTATGTGAGTGATGAAGATGTGTGTGTGGGCGGGAGGGGAGTGTAGCAGTGACTGTGTGTGTGTGTGTGTAGTGTGCGTGTGGGTAGGTGGGGGCAGTGTGCTCTAAGTATGTAGAGGATGTGTGTTGGAGAAGATCCTGAAGACAATGTGCTGTATGTATGTGAGGTGATGACAGTGATGATGTAAGTGTGTGTGTTTTTTGTGTGTGTGTTGGGGATGGGGGTGGGGTGGGGGGTTGGGGGGGGGGGGGCAGAAAGGCTAGGCAATCAAGGACATGGGTAGATGGAGGAGAAATCAAAAATAATCAATAAAAAGTTCTATGGAGATGTGCAAAAGTTGGAGAAAGTCAGATATGTGTGTGTGTGTGTGTGTGTGTGTGTGTGTGTGTGTTTTGACGTGTGATGAAATAAGAAAATAAATAAAAGGTCTATAGCATAGCGTGAGGGATGTAAAAGTGCTAAAAGTCTTGTAGGTGTGTCATGAGTGCTGAGGAGTAAATGAGTGCAAAGTCAGTATAGTGTGAGTTCAGAGTTCGGATGGCCTGGGGATAAAAACCTCTCCTGAGTCTCTCAGTTCTGGCTTTGTGACTACATAGGCGTCTTCTTGATTTCAGCGGTAGGAATAATCCATTGTTAGGATGAGAAGAGTCCTTCAGAATCTTTTGGGCTCTTAGGAGTACTCTTCTGGAATAGATATCTTGTAGAGCAGGGAGTTGAGATTTTACAGTACGTTCAGCTGAGCGCACTACTCTCTGCAGAGTACTACAATCTCTAACTGTGGAGTTCCCATACCAGGTGATGATGCTACCAGTTAGAACACTCTCAACCGCTGAAGTGTAGAAGGCCTTCATGATGGATGTAGAAACTTTGAATTTCCTTAGCTGACGAAGGAAGTAGAGTCGTTGTCTGGACTTCTTCAGAACATATTGAGTGTTAACAGTCCATGTTAGGTCTTCAGTAATGTGGACACCAAGGTATTTAAAACTTGTGACTCTCTCTACAGGTTGCCCGCTGATCATTAGTGGGGTGTAACTGTAGTTCTGCTGCTGCCTTCTGTAATCCACTACCATTTCCTTGGTTTTATTGATATTCAGTGTCAAGCTGTTAGATTGACACCACTGTGCCACCTCATCAACCTGATCCAAGTAGAGCTGTTCATTGTTGTTACTAATCAGGCCCAAGATCACTGTGTCATCTGCAAACTTGATGATGGAGGTATGACTACTGTTGGCTTTGCAGTCATGTGTGTAGATGTTGTACAACAGTGGACTCAAAACACAGCCTTGGGGAGCACCAGTGCTGATGGTTAATGAGTCAGATGTCAGACCCCCCACTCTAACCACTTGTGAACGGTTGGTGAGGAAGTCAAATATCCAGTGACACAGGGTGGTGTTTAGTCCTAAGGCCTTCATCTTTGTGACCAAGGTGAGAGGTACTATCGTGTTGAATGCTGAACTAAAGTCAATGAACAGCATCCTCACATAATTCCCATTCCCCTCCTCCAGGTGAGTTAAGGTGGTGTGCATGAGGTTTGAGATGGCATCCTCTGTAGACCTGTTGGCTCTGTAAGCAAATTGGAGGGGGTCGAAGGAGGCAGGGAGGGATGAGCAGATAATGTTTTTCACAAGCTCCTCAAAACACTTCATCACTGTAGACGTCAGGGCTACTGGGCGGTAGTCATTCAGACATGATGGACTTTTGTTTTTCGGTACTGGAACAATAACAGACTGCTTGAGGCAAGTAGGAACTGTCTCTTGAGCCAATGATGTGTTAAAGATATAAGTGAACACAGGAGCTAACTGAGCAGCGCAGGATTTCAAAACCCTGTTAGAAATTCCATCCGGTCCAGCAGCTTTTCTACAATTAACCCTCCTAAAGGCATTGCTCACATCGACCTCAGAGACACAGAAAGGTGCATCCTCATTTGCTTCACATGCTGCAGCTAGTGCAAGATAGTCTGTGTTTTTCATGTCAAAGCGAGCATAAAAAGCATTAAGTTCATCAGGGAGGGCTTTACTCACATTCATCATAGGAGGGGACTTTCTTTCAAAGCCAGTGATGGTTCGGAGTCCTTTCCACACTCGTGCTGGATCACCCTCCAAGAAATCAGCTTCAACTCTGTCTCTATAGCGCCGCTTAGCATCTTTAATAGCTCTACATAAACTATAAGATGCTGCTTTGTAATCAGTCATATCCCCTGAAATAAGCCCAGCATTATAAGTCATGGTGCGTGTCTTTAATGCCGTTCTCACTTCTCTATCCACCCATGGCTTCTGGTTAGGGAAGCTTCGGATCTTTACAGTTGGGATGATGGAATCAGTTAGCATATTGATGTAACTCAATGATACTTCCGTAAACTCATTGATGTCAGCAGAGTTCGTCTTGAACATCTCCCAGTCAACGTTGCTAAGGGCGTCCTGTAGCCTGGCTTCCGATTGGTCAGTCCAGCGCTTGACCTCCTTCGTCACTGGCTTTCTTAATCTATTTCAATAAATCAATTAAACGTTTCTAAGACGTTAGTATATATGTTTTACACTGTAAGAATCACATACTATAACATATATTCATACCAACACGATCAAATTCATGACTACAGAGTTTTATTTTATCATGGGTTTCCTCCGTAAAAGAGACCTGCATGTAACTTCACAGCATGCGGTTAAAATCCTTAAATTCACGGACGTGTTTTGCCTTTATTTTTTTGGCAAAAAACGTCACTCTTAACAGCCTCCAGTCTTTGAGAAGATGTGAAATATCCACTGGAATTTTCTTTCTTTCTATTACACCTGCCATGGAATCCGTGTTATGTGGCTAAGCTGCTGCCTAGCAGGTAAAACACGTTTAAATGGGTATATTTATTTTTATTAGCTAGAAATGATGCCACATGTCTACATTCAATGCTATTTATGCCACTTTGTTTGTTTAGATCCAGTGATTCTACCGTCATGGAAACGCTACGTCACACTTCGGGACTATTTCAGAGCCATGTGCGGTCAGCCAGTGAGAACAATCAGCTGACATCACGTTAGCCAATGAGAGGGCTTCATAAGGATCAATGTGGGAACACATGTGACAGAGTAATTCCAAATTCCTAATTCTAAATCTAAAATCCTTTATTAGACTAAATATTTACAATGCGGCAAGAGCTCAAAGAACCATCAACTTAATAACTTTTGTAACATCATCGATCCTTCAGATGGTTAAAGTGGAGCCACAACGGACTGGATGTCACAGACAAACCTCAGAGTTCAGAAAGAAGCAGCCAATGGGAACAATAAGCTGAGCTACGGTCAGCCAATGAGAGGAAGCCATGTAGAGCAGTGTGCTGTCTGTAGGTCTGCATGTTAACACCATAACTCCACTGGATCAGACTATAAATGTGACTCATAACAGCCCAAATGTACCGGGCTTGTGTGCAATGAGAGACAGAGACAGAGAGATCAAGAGAGAGAGAGCGACAGAGAGAGACAGAGAGGACATTGACACGCTACTAGAAACCACATTCAGCTGCTGTTGAGAGAGAGAGTGTGTGTGTGTGTGTGTGTGTGTGTGTGTGTGTGTGTGTGCTAGATGAGAAAGTTACGATGCATGCTACAGGCCTGTTAGTGGTTCACTCAAACAGGCTCCTCTCCTTAGTGGTTCACTTTCAGGCTCCTCTCTCCAGCATGATTTAAACCTCCTGACTGCAACTGCAACCGCTCCTCACCACACGCAATGCCGAATGAGTGAATCTTGGCTATGAGTATACTATTACAGAATGTGCATGTGACTGTGTGACTGAGTTTCTATTTGCATCTGAATGTGGGATGTGGATATGCATGCTTGTATTTGTGCATCTGTGTGTGTGAATACAGCCAAGTCATATCTCTCATGTGTGTGTATTTAGATATGTGTCGTGTGTGTGTGTGTGTGTGTGTGTGTGTGTGTGTGTGTGTGTGTGCTTATAGCACATGTGGGGAAAGTGTTACATTTAGAGCTGAGTAACAATAAGGAACACAGTATACACAACTACGTATATATATATATGAGGCCATATTTGGAATTGTAATAAATATCTGATGTCTGGAATGTATACATAATTGTGTAATGTATGTCTTGGTGTGTGTGCGTGTGTGTGTGTGTGTGTGTGTGTGTGTGTGTGTGTGTGTGTGTGTGTGTGTGTATGTGGTGTTCCACAGGCGACAGTAATGGACCAATCAGAGCCTTCCACCAATCCGCTATTCGCCTCGCTGGTAACCAAGGCAGTCACCCTGTGTCACCGTGACAATTACAGCTCTCACTGGGCCCCGATGATGTTGCTCCTTAAGCGTCACCACAGCAATGAGCGGGTGAACAGCGTCGTGCTAACAATGACAGCTCACAAACCCAGTAGTGGCCCCCTTAACTACGAGCCAATTACAGGCTCTGCTTACTTTAAACAACAAGCGCACTGACGACCCCCCCCCACCACCACCACCACCACCACACACACAAACACCCCGCTGCACATTACAACACAACACAACACAACACAACACAACACTCAGACTGCTTCTCCGTGGAGGAAGAGGAGAATGAGCATGAGGATGAGGATGAGGATGAAGAGGACGAGATTCAGATTATAATGGTAATGGCAATGATGTTGGTGATGAGGTTAAGATAATGATGGTGATAATGATGGTGATGATGATGATCAAGATAATGGTGATGGTGGTGATGATGGTGATGATGATGATGATGAAGGTCGTGACACAGTACAGTAGTGCTGAATGCGGGCTCCCCGGGAGACAGACTCAATGATTGCTAAGCATTTATCCCAGTTGGAAGCCTGAAGCTCAGGGGCCACAAAAGAGCCCCAGATGTGTTGGCATGACGGGAGGCTCGTGGTCGTGGCCGTGGCGATGAGTGGAGACTGGGGAGAGGATGCTAAATTAAACAGCAGCATCCATTTCCTCAACGAGACAGCCCACAGCCAGCTCCCGGCAGACACAAACACACACACAAAAACACATACACACACGCACACACACACTAACACACAAGCCCAAACCCATACAGAACACACACACATACACAGTCAGTCTAAAGCACACACACACACACACACACACACACACACACACACACACACACAGCCCAGAGTCATCACTGTGAAGATGATAAATGTCTGTTTTCCCCCCCTAAACACACGGATAAGGACAGCTGCAACAGGTCAACTTTGCACAAACACAAACATCCTGTTACAGCGCAGTAGCTTCCTCTCCGCTCCACTCCTTGGCTGACTGCTCTCTCCCTCTGTGTGTGTGTGTGTGTGTTTTTGTGTATGTGTGTGTGTGTTTGTCTGTGTGTGTGTGTGTGTGTGTGTGTGTGTGTGTGTGTGTGTGTCTGTGTGTGTGTGTGTGTGTGTGTGTGTGTGTGTGTGTGTGTGTGTCTGTGTGTGTGTGTGTGTGTGTGTGTGTGTGTGTGTGTGTGTGTGTGTGTGTGTGTGTGTGTGTGTCTGCTCCGAGGGGTGATTGCACTCTGCCTCTGCGTTGCTGTGACAGACTTTCAGGGGGAAGACGGCCAGCCGGACAAATGAATAGAAGGAGGATGGTCATTCTCCTCCGTCTGGTCAATCAAGTCCCTCTCCTCTCATTTCCCCCACTGTGTCCAAGCGTGGTCACGCCGTGCTTCTAAACAGCCGAAGCAGCACGCTCATCTGCGTTAACGTGAACAACATGCCCCTCCACGCCCTCCTCTGAGCCGTGCTGCTGAGGCGGATGTGTATGTGTGTGTGTGTGTGTGTGTGTGTATGTATGTGTGTGTGTGTGTGTTTGTGTTTGTGTGCGTGTGCGTGTGCGTGTGCGTGTGCGTGTGTCTGTGTGCATGTCTCTGCGCGTGTGTGTGTGTGTGTGTGTGTGTGTGTGTGTGCGCTTTTAGTGCTTTTGGAGGCTGTGTGCTGTTCTGGAAGTTTCTGTGCGGTGAAGTCAACGCTTAACAGAATCACGTGCAGACAGACGAGAGACAGGGAGGACAGTGTTGGCAGTTGGCAGACACACACACACACACAAGCACATATATATACACACAGACACATACATATGGTATGCATATATACACACACACACACACACACACACACACACACACACACACACACACACACACACAAATAAACAGATACCCATACAAATGCACCTGAATATCCACACTCACAAACCAGAAATGAAATAATGCTCACCTACAGTGAGCATGTCCTTATTTCATTTCCTATCTCATTGGCTGCAGCTTCCAGACAGAACCTGCTGTGATCCGCTCTGAATACTGAGCCTCCTTCTCTTCCCTTAATATATCCTTTAATCATCTCCCTGCCTGGTTTCCATCAGCTTTCTTTCATATTATCTCTCTCTCTCTGTCTCTCTCTGTCTCTCTCTCTACCTCTTGTGATTTTTTCTCTCTCTCTCTCCAGGTGTCTGATAACAGGTTGCTGGCTGATCACAGAGTCCTGAGGTGAAAATATGACTTTACAATGGTACAATGGAGAGAATGTGTGTGTGTGTGTGTGTGTGTGTGTGTGTGTGTGTGTGTGTGTGTGTGTGTATGTGTGTGTGACAGTGTGTGTGTGTGTGTGTGTGTGTGTGTGTGTGTGTGTGTGTGTTGCGTCAATCAGGGGGCACATGGAGAATTTTGTTCCACACACTGTTCCCAACAGTAAAAACATGCACACAAAGATATATACATGGGCCTATTCACTCACTGTGCAATGAAAGTTCATTACAAACACACACACACACACACACACACACACACACACACACACACACACACACACAGACGTCAAGACTCTCATTATAGGCCTCATATCGCTTTCCTCGCACCTGCAATGCAATTACATCCCCTAGCATCAGACATGGGCCGCCACCAGCCCTCTTTATATGATTAATCATCTGGGCACAGGACTTAACTTCACCTTTAAGGAACGAGGGAGTGAATGAGAGAGAGAGAGGAGGGAGGGAGGGAGAGAGAGAGAGAGGAGGGAGGGAGGGAGGGAGAGGGAGGGAGAGAGGGAGATGGAGAGAGAGGGGAAGAAGTAAGGGAAAGAGAAATAGGGAGAGGGAGGAGAGAGAGAGAGGGGGGGAGAGTGCTGGGTGAAGGAGGAGAAATCTAATGAAAGTAGCTGCAATCAGACTTAGGGTCCTCCACTCCTCAGAGGCCAATCAGCAGATCACACCCCCAGCTGACCTGGAGCTACACACACACACACACACACACACACACACACACACACACACACACACACACACACAATCAACCAGACACACACAATCAACCACACACACACACACACACACACACACACACATTCTACCTCAAGCACTAGCACACACTCTCTCTTTCTCTCTTATACCCCTTTCTTACAGAGAGTGAAACCTAGCATTTCAAATCAAATTTAATAGGGTCCACTGTGAAAATGAAATCGACATGTTACACATACACACACTAACACACCTATGCACAGTCCCACACACAGTTTCTTTCTCTCTTTCTCTCTCTCTCTTTCTCTCTCCTTATTCACCTTCTGATGAGGCCCACACCTACAATGCCAGAACCAATCCACAGTATCTCCGAGAGCAGCCCTGTGTGTGTGTGTGTGTGTGTGTGTGTGTGTGTGTGTGTGTGTGGTACCTCTTCAAGTGTACATCCCCAACCAGATCACCAAGCTGATTGCACTGACTTGACCTGACACACAAACACAGTGTTCCAGTAACTGATGACCTGTCATGTTTGCCTGTGTGTGTCTGTGTGTGTGTGTGTGTGTGTGTGTGTGTGTGTGTCAGTGGAATGTAAACGTGCACATAAACCCTGGAGTCCAACGTCTAGTCTGAAGTCCCTGATTGGCAAATCAGTGAACTAATGTAGCCCTTATGCGGGGGGGGGGGGGGTTCTTTAAGAACATCTGACTCTGATTTGGAACCGAGCGGGTTGAATTCTTTAGTTTACGCGAAGACCAAACATCACTCCGTTTCCCGTTTCAATCTTGCCTGGAGTCGGTCAAGGTTTAAAATCTCTTCTGCCATCTCAGCAGCGCCGGGAGAGAGAGAGAGAGAGAGAGAGAGAGAGAGAGAGAGAGAGAGAGAGAGAGAGAGACAGACGCTGTACTTACAGTCATGCTAATAAAGCAACCTTGAACTGAATTGAATTGAATTCAATGCAATTCAATTCAATTGAATTGAGAGAGAGACAGAGAGAGACAGACAGAGAGAAAGAGAGAGGGAGGGAGG
>NC_055978.1:6366190-6371190 GCF_018492685.1 Alosa sapidissima | reverse complement strand
AAGTCCCAAGCCATCTCTCTGACCAGACATGGAAGGGCAGAGGTAATGATGATCGTACAGACATATGCAATCAAGCCATGACTCTTCAGCCCAATGGACGCTAATGTTAAGGTCTGTGCAGTCTGATGCAAACTGAATAACTTACAATAAACTTACAATAAATATAATATTAACATTACCGTAAAACATACTGATAATAATGTGTGTGTGAAGTGATAGTTTAACTTTAAATAAAATAAACCATTACAAATAATTATGAAAATTATAAAAATAATTGAACATAAAAAAATAGATGGAGTGGCGTTACTCGCTTGCCTACCTGTAACCTGGCAACTCTAGCCTCAAGCTCAACGTCAGCATAAAGCTAATTAGCGAGGGCGGACACACACACACACACACACACACACACACACACACACACACACACACACACACACACACACACACTGACACACACACAAAAACATACACTCACTTAACTTTAACTTTCTGAAGTTGTGAATAGGTGAAGTACAGTAGTTTATTTTTCTGGATTCGGCCTGTGTAACTGTCAAGGTCTAGGGGAACCTGACAATGAGAGAGGAGGGAGGCGTGAAGTGATTTTAACAATAATTTAGGTTTATTTAATAAGCCGCAAAGAAAATGATGAAAGAATGAAAGAAAAGATGACACAACTAGACTAATCGTAAATAGGAAGCGATCAGTATTCAGTGGTGAAGTGTAGGCGTGTGGCATGTAGGTAATGTAGTGTATGCGTGTTGTGTGTTACATCAGACAAAATCTAAACTAAAGCATTAAGTAGCAGCAGACTCGGCCAGCCCAAGATACCGAATGCTGGAACCAGGAACACCATATAGGCTGCAAAGTAGGCGACCCTGCCCATCTCATCAGTCCTAATTGGGAGACACATAGGCACAATCACAGGACAGGCCTTGCGGCTGTCACAGTAACCATATACTGAAAATGAAAAAAAAAAAGAATTTATGCTTCTGTTGGTTGTTTACTTTTAATTTTCTCAAAGTTTAGAGAACGAATGCTGTTTGTGTGTGTATGAATACAAACAACTGTGTGTGTGTGTGTGTGTTTGTGTGTGCGTGTGTTTGGATGTTCCTGAGCTCAATGAACCCCTGGCTGAGTATCGTCTCCTCCAGCGAGTATGTGAACTTAACGCCGTCTGCCTCCAACATGAACCATTAGTTTTATCCTCCCCCCTTTCCCTTCTCTCCCTTACGTGCCTGTGTGTGTGCGTGTGTGTGTGTGTGTGCGTGTGCGTGTGTGTGTGCGTGTTTCAGTGTGTGTGTGTGTCACAGACTCCATTAGGCAGCAGTAGGTAAATACTGATAGATAGTTTTATGTTGATGTAAAGCACTGTGCCCTGTAGAGCCACACACACACGCTCTCACAGAGAGAGAGAGAGAGAGAGAGAGATGAATACACACCTTAAATTTATATATTTCTGCATGATTGATAGTTGTACAATCCAATGAGGATAAATGCAAACTTGCTTACATGGAAATGTGCATCTTGCATTTCTCAAATACACACCACACACACATGTATAATGCACACACACACACACACACATATACGCACACACACACACACATACTCCTATAGTGCCCCACACTGGCACAAAGCATCTGTGTTTGGGCATTGTGTTCCTGGTCTAATGAAATCTTCAAACACGCTGCGGCAAAAAGTGTTGAATTTTAATCAGGTGTTTATTCAGAGGCTCATTTCAGAATGCATCACAGAGCCCCCTAATTACAACGGCCAAACTTTCAGCTAAAGAGAACGGGGAAGTTCTGTAGAGTAAAGGGTTGTTTTTCACACACACACACACGTTAGACACAATCAGAACTTGTCAGAATAACGAAGGGGTCAGAATAACACAAAAAGAGGAAAGAAAAACAGAATTCTCCCTCCTCTTCTTGCCTCGTCCTGGCTTACTAATCCTCTTTTTTTCTCTCCAATCCTCTCTACCTCTGTCTTCTTTCTCTCCCTCTCTCTCGTGTGTCTCCAGATTGTGTGGAATCAATAGCAGGATGTTGCTAATTGTCGCTGTGCTTGCTTTTGATTAAGAGGCAAAACAGACGAGAGAGAGGGTGCCCATGCTTGAAAACATGAACATTGGTGTGTGTGTGTGTGTGTGTGTGTGTGTGTGTCTGTTTGTGCTTAAATTTGTCCATGATCTGTGTGGTTTCTGATATCTTCAGAAAGGGAGCATTAACTAACTAGAAAATGTAATTCCAGGGAATTACCATTGCATGTAAATTTAAAAACTGTTGTGTATACCATTACTTACAGTATGATTATTCAGATTACATACATGTAGACTTACAGTATTCTTGAAAACCACTTACTTGGTTAGATGTTAGCTTAGAGTATATGACAGTCAGGGGCAGACCTGGACACTTTGAGGCCCAAGGCAAAGGATCCCGAGGCCCCTTCGAGCACCCCCCCCCCCCCCCCCACACACACACACACCACACCACAACCCTAAAACTAAAACACACTTTTTTCTGTAATAATGGGACGCTGAGGCATACTCAAATACATGAGTTTTTATACATGATATTGCCATAGATGACAATCAAAAAACAGTAGTAACAACCTTTGAAAGTATTACAATTATGTAGGCTATGTATGATTTTTTCTCCCATTTTTCATGGTCATGTAATAATGTTCAACTGTGAATCTTCTGAGTGGCTTATCTGCATTTTTGGGGAATTCAAAGTTCTTAATTTGCACAGGGCTTTTTTAACGATTTCAACTCGCTCTGCATCTCTTATGGTGTCTGGCCATAACGCAGGGTCGTCACTGATAACTGTAGTGCTAGGTATCGTGTTAGGGCTACTCACGTTACTGGTTTTGTTTGCAACCAAAGCGTCTGCTACTGAAATGGTGTCCGTAGCAGCACCACCAGCACCAGTGCGGACTTCGACAGTGTTTCACTTAGATCAACATCATAATAATCATCATCCTCATTATCAGTAGAAGAATATGTAGTGCAAGTTTGAGTTGCCGGTGGTGGTGCATCGGTGCCACTGCTGCTGCAGCTAGCATTAGCTACACCACCCAGCTCAGCAGATGTTGCAGATGTTGTTGCATCACTATCCAAATTACTTTCTTCCGTAATTTAGGCAATTTTTTTTCTGCTGCTGTCAATCGCTCAACTCCACACCTCACCAAGACCTCGTTCAGACTAGCTGCTGCTATGGTGACAGGAAGCGGACTTGCAGTCATTTGATTTTATGATGAGTTTATGAGCAATCATGAGGCAAAATATATATTTTTTTCAATCTTTATTATGGATTAGAATATATTGTTTGGATGCGGTGATCGTTTATTTAAAAAAAAAAAAAAAAAACGAAATACGATACGGGGATGACAAGGCCCCCTGGTGGCCGAGGCCCCAGGCAATTGCCTGACCATGCCTAATGGCAGGTCCGCCTCTGATGACAGTCAGTACAAATAAATTGTCAATTCAATATTGATCAACATTCTTTGTTTTAATACAGTACTGCAGAAACAGCAGAATGATACTCAGAACACACTAAACACTTAACAACCAATGCAAGCTTGAAGTCAAAAAAGTTGTTGAAACCAATTTTAAAGTTAACCAATAATGATAAGGGAGAAACCAGATGTCTGAATTTGCATTCTTACAGAACTTGATGAAGCCAATCATATTATCCTAAGACAGATCTATTTATCAGTTTTAATTCTGAACTGGCAGCAACAGCTAGAGGCCTCAGTTAAAAGAGAATTCCGGTGTGATATTGACCTAAAGTGTATTGAAACATGATACCGAGTGTGAACGTATGTCTCATAGCCCATCTCGGCTTGTCCCCTGCACTCCAAAATCTGGCACTAGTTAGCCGATGCTACCAACAGCTTTTTCAATAGTGGTGCTTCGGCATCGGGCTAGCCATGCAAATAAATCACTGTTTTACACCCATTTACGAGGCTCAATGTATCTCCACACTTCATTGGTAGACTTCCGAGGGCCCTGACATTTAAAACGAGACATTGAGAACTTTGAAAAAGCACTGGTAGTTTACTTACAAGACGATTTATACAGACAGTATCTTCACGAAGTTTAGCGTTTGCAGCCATCTTGAATTTAGTCACGATAAGTCGAGCAACGAGTAAGAATGAACAGGTATGATAAGGGATCAGATTCCAAAAATAATTCAGTGGAAATGCATGGATTCCAGTTGCTGCTACTGGAAGAAACTGGAATCCATGCATTTCCACTGAATTATTTTTGGAATCTGATCCCTTATCATCCCTTATCAGAAAATGTGCCTCTGAATGAGAGTTTTACGAGCAAATAAAGTGACCACGGCACAGCAGGCGAAGACGTTCAGAAGATTCACAGCTCCAGTATAGTAGTAGCTCGCGTTCAGCTGTTGATTGTTTTCAGCTGCAAGTCACGTCATAATGCTAAAAGTTGCCGCCACGGCGGTCAATGTTAACTCTATGAGAATTTGTTGCTCTTTTATCATAAATATCTAAAAAAGTATAAAGTTCACAAATGTGACTTTTGTAGGAGTGGTTGAATGACGTTGAACGGTTCAGTGATTTTAGAGCCTTTGAACGTCAAATTTGGTCGGAAGAAGAATAATAATAATATTAAGAAGAACAGCGATAATAGTCCATTGCATTTACATGCAATGCAATTCGCTATCTTCTACAGACAAAAAAAAGGAAAATAGAGAGAGCAAGGGAGAAATGGGCAGAGAGAGCGAGGGAGAGAGAGAGAGAGGGAGGGAGAGAGAGAAAGAGAGAGGTAGAGAGAAAGAGAGACTGACAGAGACAGCAAGAGGAAGAGACTGAAAGAGAATGGGAAAGAAAGAAATTATCTAATAAGGGTGTGTGTATGTGTGTGTGTGTGTGTGTGTGTGTGTGTGTGTGTGTGTGTGTGCAATAAGGGAAAAGGGTTCCCTTGGTGCGCACGGGTGGGGACCATTGATTTCCAATTCTGTTGGAAACAT
>NC_055978.1:6358690-6361190 GCF_018492685.1 Alosa sapidissima | reverse complement strand
GACAGTGCAGGTGTTGAGAAAAGTAGAGCTGGAAGTGAACTGCCTTTAACATCTTTCTTTTCAATGGCCACCCACACAGACAAAAAACCCCAGACAAAAGGCATGACTATTGAGTCTAGTAGTTTAAAAAATGATTTCGTTAGGAAAATAGGAAGGTTTTGAAAGAGATATGAGAATCTTGCCAGTGAGACTATCTTGATAGCATTTATACGACCCACCATAGAAAGCGGGAGCGTGCGCCACTTGTCAATATCTCCTTTTAATCTTTCCACCTTTTCATGAAAATTCAGTTTAAATATGAGTTTAGGATCTTTTGGTAGAGTTACTCCAAGATACTTCAACTTGTCTGTAACTTTAAATGGGAGTTTATACAGAAATTCCGCTTTATGGTTATCCCCAAGAGGCAAAAATTCACTTTTTTGCCAGTTAATTGTGTACCCAGAAACCTCACCAAATGACTTTATAAGGTCTAACAGAATGGGGATAGACTGCTCAGGCTGTGACATAAAGATTGCAACATCATCTGCATATAAAGATAGATGGTGGTCCACATCACCTAAACGAATAGGTTTGAGAGAACTGTGTTGCCTGATACCAATAGCAAGAGGTTCAATACCAATTGCAAACAGGAGAGGTCTGAGGGGGCAGCCCTGGCGCGTCCCACGATGTAATGGAAATGTCTGAGATCAAGTGTTTTGATGTCCCCAGATTTTGATTTGATTTTATCTATAGCTCTGCTAGCCTGCAAACCTCTCAGCTGTCGGGCCAATAGCTTCTGGGGCTTGTCCCCTAGTTCAAATTGTTTTTGTTTCAGTCTAAACAGTTGGTCCTGTACCTGAGCAGACAAAATGTCATTATATTCATACTTCAGTAATACCTCAGAATATTCTGTAAGGTGGTGGAGTTAGCAGAAGATTTATAGGCAGTTTCTAGTTGCGTTAGATCTTTTTCAATTTCTAAAAGACGTTTTTTTTTTCTTTTCTCATAGAGCTTTCAAAAGAGATGATGTGCCCTCTAGTCACAGCCTTAAACGCTTCCCATAAGGTGGAGTCTGTAACCTCTGGGTTATCGTTTGTTTCCAAAAAATCTGAGATCCTAGAAGAAATGAACTGAGTAAACGAGGAGTTGGAGAGAAGTGAGGGATGGAACCGCCAACTTTATTGCTGTTTGTTATGGTTGAGGTCAAGTACCAATGATATAGGAGAGTGATCAGAAATTAAAATATTATATGTGGTGGAGATTACATTTGATATCAAATTGGTGTCAAGCAAAAAATAATCGATTCTAGAGAAAGATGTGTGTCTCTGTGAGAAAAAAGAATAATCCCTATGTGTGGGGTGCTGAAGCCTCTATATGTCAACTAGATGTGTGGATAGCATTAAATTATTCAAGGTTGTGGAGGTAGCAGAGGGCAACTGGTTTGTTTGGGCTGATCTATCCAAAAAATTGTCAAGCACACAATTCAAGTGACCACCTACAATCACATGCAAATTAAAGACCTTACTGAAAAAAATTGGGTCATCAAAATTGGGACCATATATGTTTAAAAGTGTGACATGATATGAGTAAATGTAGCCTGTCACCAGGATATATCTGCCATTAGGATCACACACGGTGGAAATATGCCTAAATGGAATAGTCTTGCTAATCATAATAGCCACTCCTCTAGCTTTACTGGAGAATGTGGACTGGAAAATTTGATTGACCCAGCTGCACCTAAGCAACTTTGCTCTTGTGGGCTTAATATGAGTTTCCTGTAGGAATATAATGTCTGCAGCTAAGGACTTCAAATGAGAGAAGACTTTTGCCCTCTTAATGGCATGTCCCAATCCACGGACATTCCAACTAGTAAAAGTAATGCCTCCACCTCTTGAAGAAAGACTAGGATGCATATCTAAGTACAGTGATGCAAAAATGTGACGCCCTTAAACAACACTGATAACAGCACAGAGGAAAACAAAATAAAAAACACACAACTAAGAACTTACCCTCCCTTCCCCCGTCCCACTTCCCCAAACAAAGTGAGAACACGCTCCCCTCAAACAGGCATAGAGGCTGCCGGACCATAGGAAAGACTAGTTTAGCTAAGCTAACAAAAAGAGCCCTATGCTCTCTCTCCAATTATGCAAGTAAATTTAAACCACGGTCATGAGAATGTCCCGACCTGCGTAATGGCAGGAAACAAAGTCACATACAGTACCAGATAGTATACGCCATCCCAAGCGCATGCAATGTTCAAGACAAAGTCCCTGCAAACACCTCGGCTTCTTGTAGTGAAGAAAATGCCTGCTCCGAGTTCCCCAAAGTGACCCGGAGTCGAGCTGGGTAGATGAAACCGACCCTTGCGCCTGCCTCCTTGAACCTCTTTCGGACATCTTCAAAAGCCTGGCGCTGTTTAATCACCTCCACTGGCAAATCAGGGAAGAAATGGATCGCCGCCTCGTTGTATGTCAGGGGGAATTGTTGACGAGAAAGCTGTAGTATTTTCTCCTTGATTTGG
>NC_055978.1:6346190-6356190 GCF_018492685.1 Alosa sapidissima | reverse complement strand
GGAAAGTGAGAGACGAGGGACGGACGAGGGACTGAAAGTGAGGGTGTGAGAGAGGGAGAGAGAGAGAGAGACGAGGGATAGAAAGAGTGAGGGTGAGAGAGGGGGAGAGGGAGAGAGAGACAATGGAGGGAAAGGGGTAGAGACAAGGGACAGAGAGGGAGAGAGATCATGAGGGAGGGAGAGAGAGAGTGAAATATGTGAGAAAAAAGACAAAATAAATTTCAATGTTATTTGGCCCTAAACAGAGAGTACACTGTGGCAGACTACCTATCCACAGTCACTGATACCAGACAGAGAAAAACCTTGATCAGGTACAGACTAAGCAATCACAGTCTGGCTATTGAGAAGGGCAGACACAGGCAAACCTGGCTGCCCAGAGAAGACAGGCTGTGCACCAACTGCAACCAAGGTGCCATAGAAACAGAGCTTCACTTCTTGGCTGAATGCTGCCAATGGAAAGACATACGAGATCAATTCTTTCCTAAATTCAGAGAAATGCATCCAGACCTTCAAAACTTTAAGGATCCAAGTCTAAGAATACTATTAGGAGAGGAACAAAAGAGTGCAAGAGTCGCAGCAAGATATATAGATGCTTGCCATAAACAAAAGGAGTCACTTCATCAGTGAAGCACACAAAAAGTAAAATACACACACACACACACACACCATCACATACACACACACACTGCCGTTGCAGTAATGTATGATGCATGATGTTTTGTTTTATGTCTTTACACACTACTACGTACATGTATGCTTTGGCAATACAAATTGTATTTTTTGTCATGCCAATAAAGCTCAATTGAATTGAATTGAGAGAGAGAGAGAGAGAGAGATGAAGAGAAGAGAGATGAAGAGAAGAGAGAGATGAAGAGAAGAGAGATGAAGAGAAGAGAGAGATGAAGAGAAGAGAGAGATGAAGAGAAGAGAGATGAAGAGAAGAGAGAGATGAAGAGAAGAGAGATGAAGAGAAGAGAGAGATGAAGAGAAGAGAGAGATGAAGAGAAGAGAGATGAAGAGAAGAGAGATGAAGAGAAGAGAGATGAAGAGAAGAGAGAGATGAAGAGAAGAGAGATGAAGAGAAAAGAGATGAAGAGAAGAGAGAGATGAAGAGAAGAGAGAGATGAAGAGAAGAGAGATGAAGAGAAGAGAGATGAAGAGAAGAGAGAGATGAAGAGAAGAGAGAGATGAAGAGAAGAGAGAGATGAAGAGAAGAGAGAGATGAAGAGAAGAGAGAGATGAAGAGAAGAGAGATGAAGAGAAGAGAGATGAAGAGAAGAGAGATGAAGAGAAGAGAGAGATGAAGAGAAGAGAGAGATGAAGAGAAGAGAGATGAAGAGAAGAGAGATGAAGAGAAGAGAGATGAAGAGAAGAGAGAGATGAAGAGAAGAGAGATGAAGAGAAGAGAGAGATGAAGAGAAGAGAGATGAAGAGAAGAGAGATGAAGAGAAGAGAGAGATGAAGAGAAGAGAGATGAAGAGAAGAGAGGGATGAGGGAGGCTATAAGACAAAGGAAGAATAAAGAAGACAGAAAGAGGATGACAAAAGAATCTGGGGGATAAGAAAGAGAGAAAGAGAAGATAGAGGGATAGAATAAAAGGGGGGAAGAGAAGGGGAGAGAGAGGGGAGATGTGAATCAGGGGAAAGGTAGCATGCGAGGGAAAACGATAAGAAAGGAATGTGGGAGACAGAGAGAGAAAGCGAAAGTCAGAAGTATAGAGGAGAGGAGGAGGACAGGGCCGTGCCAGTAGAGGTCTAATCTGCCACTGTGGCCTGTGGGGGTTCCCCTTCCTAACCAGCTGAACCTCTCTCTCTCTCTCTCTCTCTCTCTCTCTCTCTCTCTCACACACACACACACACACACACACACACACACACACACACACACACACACACACAGAGACAGACACACACACTGCACGTCCTCTCACTGCCTCAGATGGGCCCGACCGTCTGACTGCCTGCTCTGCTCTGTTCTCAGTACAGAGGGAAGCTCAGCTGCCCGCTGTATTCAATACACACATCACTAACCCAGCTGTTTTCAGACCAGCCATCTACTAAATAGGGCAGGGATAGTGGTGTAGGTGGGATGTTATATATTGTGTTGCGTATCATGTGTGTTTATGAATGCTTGGAACACAGGAATGCCTATAATAAACAAAAATAAATTAAATTAAATTAAAAACACAAATAGAAATGAACTGAATACACATTTCACTATACTAACTGAGTTCTCAGCAATGTGTAATCTGTGTGTGTGTGTGTGTGTGTGTGTGTGTGTGTGTGTGTGTGTGTGTGTGTGTGTGTGTGTGTGTGTGTGTGTGTGCACCCCTGCATACCTGGAGTATCTGTGGACTATTTATGGAGCTCACTCTCCACCTCAAGTTGTAGTGTGCCATACAGAAGCCAGCATGGTGGCACATAATGGCTGCCGTGCATCATCGAGGTGGGTGCTACACATAAAAGACTGTAAGTGAGATTCCCCCTTCACTGTAAAGCGCTTTACATACCTTAACAAAGTGCTAAATGTAAGTTGTTGTCCAGGAGAATGGAGCGGCCTTTCAGCCCTGTGTCCACCTCTTTCCACAGAGTGTCCAACGGGACAGGAGAGTGCGCTCTGGAGGCCGTTATGTATGGCGTGTATCAGACTGCAGTGTGAGTTTACGACTGGTTATCATACAGGAATGTCTATCGCAGACGAAATCAAACACACAGAAAAAAGGGGGCAAGCAGACATATACAAAAGCAGACCCTACTACACAAACACACTCAATCATCTTCTGTGCAAAGAAGGACTGTTGGAGCTGTGTGTGTGTGTGTGTGTGTGTGTGTGTGTGTATGTGTATATATATCTTTCAACCCATCCCGCATGTCTAAGACACACACACACACACACACACACACACACACACATATATACACATCTTGGCCTGTCAACAGCACACCAGGAAAATAAATCACCTCATCCATGTCAGCTCTCATCCACTTTTCGAGAGCCCTTGTGACGTCATCAACAGGCAACAAGGGCCTGGAATCAACCGCAATGGTAACGTCATGGTGACAAAAACCAAAACCTCACCTGAGCAATAAAATGAACAAACAAGGAGTCTGTTGACTGATTCTAGAGCAGCCACACGACAGGGCAATTTAGATGGGACGCCCGGACGCCTGAGTTCAATTTCCCCTCGCGTCACACGAGATACGCCGAGACACATGGGGGAGAGTTTTCTCACCCTGGCAGCCATTATT
Source organism: Alosa sapidissima (assembly GCF_018492685.1). Taxonomy (NCBI): domain Eukaryota; kingdom Metazoa; phylum Chordata; class Actinopteri; order Clupeiformes; family Clupeidae; genus Alosa; species Alosa sapidissima. Next base: position 6,352,941 of record NC_055978.1, on the reverse strand, counting down.
TTGCTGACTGGCGTCTGGAGAGGCTGACGCCCAATTTATAAAGGAGCAGAGAACTTGTGCTATGGTTGTTATGGGCCCTGAAGGGACAGCCATGCATCTCTGTCCGATCAGACTGATAGTTGGGATGCTGGAGCCAAAGAGGTTGTGTGTGTGTGTGTGTGTGTGTGTGTGTGTGTGTGTATGTGTGTGTGTGTGTGTGTGTGTGTGTGTATGTGTGTGTGTGTATGTGTGTATGTGTGTGTGTATGTGTGTATGTGTGTGTGTGTATGTGTGTGTGTGTGAGTGACTCCATAGGTCTATGTGTGAATCGAGGTCATGGGGCAGTATCGAACATACCCTAATATATCCCAACCCACTTATCCACACACACATACTCTCTCTCTCTCTCAATTACCGAAACACACACACACACACACTTGTGAGCAGCTGCACAACACTCTCACCTGGTTCGCTCCATTGATCATGTGGCCTTAATTGGCCTCTTTAAAGATCAGCAGATGAGCAGCTTTTCCACCAATCAGAGGCGAGACGAGCTGGCATCAAAGGGAGTGCAGCAGGACCTGTGCAGGGAGTGTCCCCGCGCCTCTGGCTTAGTGCCCCCCCCCCCCTCCACACACACACACACACAAAATACACACACATTCACACTAACTGTGCAGCATTAAGATGGGTGAGCAGACATCGTGGAAACATAAACACACGCTTCCCCCAAAACTGTGACAGGCTTTACAGAGGCTATGACCTGCTGCTGACCCATAAAAGGCTTCATATTGTAGTGTGTGTGAAGACGCGCACGCGCGCACACACACACACACACACACACACACACACACACACACACACACACACACTGTGACACAAGCATTCGGAATACTCCTCTGACATACAAACAAACACACACACACACACACACACACACACCAATAGGCATTCAGGTTACATAAATGGGGATGTAAGTTATAACACCTGGAGTAGGCTTAAAGGGGTGGTTCAGGATTTTGGACATAGGACCTCATTTCCAAGTAAGCAAGTGTGATATTTATCAGTGGAGACTGTTTTCAACACGTTTCATCCAGTCCTTCTAATTGCAGAGTTCGCAGGTGCTAGGCTAGCGCAAGTCAACGGTATGTGCTAGCCTGCCACTAGACAGTCTTACCCACTCCAAAGTACACCCGAGGCAAATAAATTATAACGCCTATCGACTATCGATGTAAATGTCTGTATTGACAGTGTTATTTCTAACGTTATTCTATCCTTGCATTTCAACGATCGCATTACATTTTGAGGGACTAGTTTCTTAGCAGCGGCGGAATTATACTTGCTCCGGTTAGTAGTACTGCGCCGAAAAGTAAACAGTAAAGCGCACTCCAATGGGGATACCTAGTAGTAGCCTTGGTAATATCAGTCCGCCGCTGAGTTGCAAAATGACTACTAACAACTTTAGGGACCAAAGTATAACTATTGCAACGCGATGCAAGGGTAGTTGTATTTCTTACACTATTCTATCAACACAGACATTTACATCGATTGTCTGGAATTTGCCTCAGGTGTACTTTGGAGTGGGTAAGACTGTCTAGTGGCAGGCTAGCACATACCGTTGACTTGCGCTAGCCTAGCACCTGCGAACTCTGCAATTAGAAGGACTGGATGAAACGTGCTGAAAACGGTCTCCACTGATAAATATCACACTTGCTTACTTGGAAATAAGGTCTTATGTCCAAAATCCTGAACCACCCCTTTAAGATCAGGCATAGCAAACGCAGGTAGTTAAAGTCCTCTTCCTTTCAGCCACTCCACAATATGCAAACATGCACAGATGACAGACACTCTGTTCTGAGCATATTCATTCTTACATTATTACCAGAGAGTCAAAAATGTTAGAGATGTAACATTTTTAATATAACATTTCAACACACACACACACACACACACACACACACAAACAGAGAGAGGGAGAAAACACACACATTTACAAAACAAATCTACACACACCAAATGCCAACCACTCTGGGAAATCAAGCGCCACATGTTTGTGTGAATGTGTGTGTGTGTGTGTGTGTGTGTGTGTGTGTGTGTGTGTGGTGTGTGTGTTTGTTTATCAATGGGAAGAAAGCCACATCTCACAAACACAAACACACACACACACACACTCACACACACACACACATAATGTCCCCAATCTATGATCAACACACTCACTCAAAGAAGCCTCATGACTCATTCAGTTAATGGGGCCCACCAATCAGCAATCAGAACTCAGCATCACTTACATTTCCATGGCAACCACTGCAAACAGGCTGCTTTTCAGTTCTGAGGGCAATAAACTGCTTGACGGGCACATGTGTGTTTACCCAGATAAGAGATGGGATGTGAGAGCTGTTTACTGAAAAGGAAATACGTGTGTGTGTGTGTGTGTGTGTGTGTGTGTGTGTGTGTGTGTGTGTGTGTGTGTGTGTGTGTGTGTGAGAGAGAGACATTGAGGCAGCTGTTCTGAGTGAGGGACTAGAGAAGAGAAGGAAAGTGTATGTGTATGTGTGTGTATGTTTATGTGTGCGTATGTTTGTGTGTGTGTGGGGGGGGGGGGATTAAATGCTTGCAACATGTACGTGTAATCAGCAAGTATCAGTTTTGTATAGTCGCCTTCAGAACTGTGCCATGCATGAACGCCCACATCAACAGTGAAGCATGTAGCCTGTTTGAAAAGGCCAGTCAACACTGCCACAGCAGCACAAGCAATCAAATCTGAACTGAAGAATCATCAGAATACAATCACACACTCTGTGTGTGTGTGTGTGTGTGTGTGTGTGTGTGTGTGTTTGTCTGTGTGTGCCTGTGTGTGTGTGTGTGTGTGTGTCTGTTGAGTATTCCATGCCAGACCATACGGCCTGATACAGCCTTTGGGCTACTACTGCCAGTAACGCCATACAGCCAACCCCAAAGTGTTTCACATCTCACACACACACACACACACACACACACACACACACACACACACACACACACACACACACACACACACACACACACGTCTGATCTATCTATCTGATTCTGACTTAAAGACCACATTTTTTTTTGACGTCAGATTTTTACCTGCTATATTTTACAAAACATATCATAAGCAAAATTAAGCAGTCAATGTCATGGCCAAGTATTTTTGCATTGGACTCCACATTAGGAGTAAATTGGCTATAGAGTTGGAAGAGAGAAAGCAAAACGCAGGGAAATGGGAAGCAGAAACAAGTAGAAACAAGAAGCAGAAAACAAACAGACCAAAGAGAGATCAAGAGGTTGCAGGGAAATGAGGGGAAAACAGAGAGAGGTGGGGAGCACCAGCAAATGCACTGTTCACACAGTGTGTGTGTGTGTGTGTGTGTGTGTGTGTGTGTGTGTGTGTCTGTGTGTCTGTCTGTGTGTCTGTGCCAGGCTGTAATGGCAGTTAATGGCAGCAATGCATTCTGGGAAGCATGCCGCTGTTCATCTCGACTGAAGCGGCTCTATGGAGGCAAGGCACCAACACACCACAGGGGAGAGCACGCACACACACACACACACACACACACACACACACACACACACAAACACACACACATACATACATAATTACACACTTTGGATGCAGGGACAAAAGCACACTGTGTGGACACCCAGCAACAAGCGCACATACAAACACACAGTCACGCTCACATTCTAAATAGATCCACGTATCCACGTCAAATGAAACATGATATTTTGTATTTACACAGCCAAACATATGCACAACAGATGTACGGGAGTTTAAGAAGAAAAAAGGAAATACATGCATACTCCCCCAAAGATCTGCTCACAGGAAAATCACAGTTCTCAAACTTCCAAAGGCTTCATTTAAGTCTTTGTGTGTGTGTGTGTGTGTGTGTGTGTGTGTGTGTGTGTGTGTGTGTGTGTGTGTGTGTGTGTGTGTGTGTGTGTGTGTGTGTGTGTGTGTGTGTGTGTCTAAAACCCTATAGTTCTCCACATGTAAAAATGAGCTCTCCTGCGGTTTCTGTTAGGTTGCCGGACAGGCGGCCAATCAGGACAGAGAGCTCTCTAATGGAGCTGGAGTAGTATGACAGGGGTCAAAGGTCACAGCGCACTGCTCAGGGTTAGGAGAGTACTCTGCCAGTGATGGCTCTCACTCACACTCACACACACACAACACACAGACACACACACAACACACAGACACACACACACACAGCGCACACATACGCAGGCACGCACGCACACTACACACACACAGACCTGTCATTAGAGACTGGATCATCCTGTAGTGTGAGTGTGAGTGTCTGGGGGCATGTGGTAGGGTGTCTATTTATGTAGATCTGTCCATACCGGTAATGTATGTGACATTTAAGACATGTATGTGCATGTTTGTGCGTGTGTGTAGGTTTGGTAGTCTGGCTGTTGTGAGTGCTCATGTTTGCACAGGATACAAACATGCTCCTCTGTCTTGTCTGCCTCCAGTATAAAACCACCCCTGAGCTTCACACAATCGCTTGGTCATTTATACAATAACGCCTTTCTAGCAGAGTTTCTGCTAGAAAAAAATGGTGCTGGTCAAAGTGACCGGCAGAGGTTTCGTTTTCCGGACATTTTGATGATATGCCGGTCAAATATCCTATTAGGCTATCGCTTCTTAATTAGTCAAATTGAGGAAAACTGGAGACGGGCTATGTAGCTTAAAGAATGACATAATCAGGCTGTAGCCTATAGAATGCAACATGTTCATTAGCCTAACTTAAACAAGATCTAGCCAGTATCTTTTCATGGACAGCAACAGTCCGCTTCGTTCGTTGTTTTAAAAAGGCTACGTTGTTTGTTGCTGCTACCCACGTTGTCTCCACTTATGCGCACACACAAGAATGAGCGCTCACACCACTACCCCATAATGCTATTTCTTTATTTGATAACAATAAATTAAGAAATGTTTCCTATTCTGGAATGCTTAGTTTATTTTTCTTTCGGCCGCGGTTCAGTGATACCGTTTAATTGTGCCAGAAATTATCCATGGACCAGTAATCTCGTCTCGTCGACAGAGAACGCATAGGCCTACTGTATGCTTTGGGTAAAGAACACTTTGCATGTCCAGTGTACACGGAGAATGACAGTGTCTTGGAGCGGGCGCACCCCCCGCAACTCCACTTCCAATGTCACTGATTCCGACAGATAGGCTACGCCCGACACTTCTGCTTTTTATCTAGTGGTGGTGGAGTTGACCGGACATCTGAGGCTTCAGACGTTACCAATTTATCATCCATCGCGTCTGGCCTCTGAAAAAAACTTTTAAGGTTAGTCTGCCTGGGCCTGGCCATGTTTGAACCGCCTCACTCATTTGTTTGTTGTTTAACATGGACGTTTTAAGCGAGCGCTTCCTATTTGATATGCAGCAAAGGCTATGCGTGTTGTTTAATAGCTGACTTTTCAAACGGTAGAGCCTGTTCATTTAAAAACATAGCCAGAGGACATATAATATAGGCTTACATATTAAGGCGTATTCTCAAATTCAGATTGCGTTAGGGGGGCGGGATTATTCATTTCAATCGGACAATTTGACCTGAGAGATTTAATTTTTTCGGACATTTCATTTTTTTTCCGGCCAATGTCCGGTAATTACCGGACAACGGAAACCCTGCTTTCTAGGTCACTATAGGTCAGTATAACATAGCAGCCTCAAGTGTAGGCCTACTGGAGTTTTTATTTCCACAGTGAAATGTGAGTTGTGTACAACTGTATTAAATACAATAAGAACATGTCTTCTATGCATAACCGTCGAAGGCCACTAGCACTAGCAGTAATGTTAGCACCAGGTACATAACAACTAGTCAAACACTGTTGTAAAAAAAATTAGTGGTCGTGAAACCCCCTTGCGTCTACAACATCTTTAAGACTCCGTTTCCCGAAACGAACATAGGTCACCAATGAACCAGTAGAGCTTACTCACAAATGAGTCTCTTTCTTACTCCTCAGAGCTACACAGACACACACACACACACACAAGCTCCAGGTATGGGCACCCTGGGGAGACAGTTGCAGGCGAACTAATCACACACACATATCCTGTTGGTATCGCCATGGCAGCCAAGCGCGCACCTCCAGACTAAACACACACACACTGAATCAGATATGAGGACAGGAGCAGAGCGTTAATTAAAAGCGAACGGCACAGCGCCGACACTAACATACACACACACACACACAAACACACACATAGTCAGAGACATATGAAGACACGCTGGCGATAAATTAGCGCCAACGGTGCCACTCATCTGCCTAGGTGTCAACAATGTTGACGAAGAGGGGGGCTCCGTGTGTGTGTGTGTGTCTGTGTGTCTGTGTGTGCGCGTGTGACTGAGTGGCTCGCGACTGGCATAAGGAATTAAATTCCTGATGGATGGTAGGCTTCGCTTAGCAATCAGGGAAGGAGGCCCAGAGTTGCAAGTCACACACTTTGCTCTGAACACACACACACACACACACACACGCACATCTGATCCACCTCTGTGTCAACCATATTCTCGATTCTAATTTGTCAATTTCATTAGAAAAAGGGAATGTTTTCAAATAACAAGCTAACCACCCTATTTGTCAACATTGCACACACACACACACACACACACACACGCACACACATTTACCGCAATATCCATTTAAAACGACTCAAGTCTGATTAAAGGTAAACCTTACAGATTAAAAAAAAACACGAGCGAGCCCCAGCAACCCGGGTCCCATTAGTGTG
>NC_055978.1:6313690-6338690 GCF_018492685.1 Alosa sapidissima | reverse complement strand
ACACCACTTCTCCACATGTGTCTGATTTACTAGAAACTACCACTGCACACACAATGACTCGCAAACACTCACTCACTCACTGACCCCTTCCACTAAAAAGTATGTGGGTGTTCCTATATTAGTCCTGTATTAATGGCACACACACAAACAGACAATTTTTCCACAGAGTGGAAAATTCCAGTAATTCCAAAAAAGGGGAAATGCCAGCCACCATTCCTGGTCAGCATGATGCAATGATGTATTTATTTATATATCTGTCATCTTTCTCTTTAAGACCTGGACCTGTCCTCCTTCCTGTTTGCTCCTGTTTCTCTTTCTCTTTCCACACACGCACACACACACACACACACGCTCACACACACACACACATGCAGACACACACACACACACACACACCACACACTCCCACATACAGACACACACACACAGACACACACACACACACACACACACGTGTGAACAGCCAGGCCAGGGCGTGGCATCAGGCTCCTGACCATGGAGTCTTTCATAGGCTCTCTGTGCCGCGTGTTTCTCTTGTTGTTATTACCCAACTGACGTGACCCCCGGTGACCCCTGACCCCCACATAGCTCTGCTGATGTCTGCGCAGGGGGCTCTGGTGTGTGTGAGAGAGGCAGCCAGTCATCTGTGGAATGAAAACAGAGGGCCGAGCAGAGTGGAGTGGCCTCCCTGGCTCTCTCTGTGTGTGGTGTGTGGTGTGTGTGTGTGTGTGTGTGTGTGTGTGTGTGTGTGTGTATGAATGTGTGTGTGTGTGTGTGTGTGTATGAATGTGTCCTTGTACCTGTATGGCAATATGCAGTCTGTCTGCATGCCTGTTTATTTAAGCCTATCATACTAGCCTTAGTTAAATATATCAATCTATTCTAGTGTAAATAATATTGTGGGCTACAAACTTGTCTGTGTGTGTGTGTGTGTGTGTGTGTGTGGCTGTGTGTGGCTGCGTGCGTGTCTATCATTAACATGATTTACTGCTGCTTTAAGCCATGGGAATCCCAGACTGTTTGACCTGGTAAAGGAGTAGAGAGCCTGGGTTTTCTCATCACACAGACACACACAGAGACACACACACACACACACACACAGGCATCCACCAAATCATCGAGATCCATGCATAAAGCCTGTACACATGTTCATGCATTCACTCAAGACAAAAACCAGACACAAACACACACAAACACACACACACACACACAAAATCCAGTCTTCCTCAGCTGTCAAAACTGAAGCGTTCCCAGTGGAGAGAGCTCGTGACACAAACCCACTTAGGATAATGCCATCAGTAATTGTCATCCGCATTTCAAACCGGAACTTGAATGGAGTGGCATTTGCACAGCCTACGCGTGCGTGGCAATCACATTGTTTTTATTGTTATTGTTTATGTGTGAATGTGCTCGGCATGTACAAGTGTGCGTGTGTTTATGTGTGTGTTTCGTGTTTGTTTGAGTTTATGTGTGTGTGTGTGTGTGTGTGTGTGTGTGAGTGATTAAAAAGCTTATTTGTGTGTGCTCAGGCCTCTATCTCCCCTTGCTACTTTAAGGAAATAACTTTATCTCAGAGCACACCGCCAAATCACTTCACTGACCCTAAAGGTACTGATTCCTGGTTGAACTACAACTCCCATGAGCCTCTTCCTGCTCCCAGCATCCTTCATACAATATATCTGTCAATGACTGATAGGTATGTATCTGGCTTTATGTATGTTATCCCAGATAGACCATTACTCTAGATGTGGGTTGTCATTCATGTGCCACTTAGTGTCATCAGACCTGTCTGCATGCCTGTTTAACTACCATACTAACATTAGTTGGGCAATATCCAATGGAAAATTATGTTTTTTGTAACATCCATAACGCCAATAAAATGTGATGGTATGATATGATGTGAATGATTACATGAAATTTGAGCATTTGCTATTTTTGGCTGAAGAATATACATGAGAAAAAATGCAAAAAAATAAATGTTTCAATCATTCACATCATATAAATGCCAAGGCATTTCACTGGCGTTATGGATGTGACAAAAAGTTCATTTTCCGTGGAATTGCCCAGTTACATAGATATTTGACCTTCTGTGTGTGTGTTATTCCAGACAGAACATAACTAGGTGTGGATTGTCATTTATGTATCACTTAGTGCAAGTTGGTTCTAACGGTCATATCTTTGTGAATGGCCACTGTTGACATATGACAAACTGACTGAGCAGGTTGTGCCTGCACCCAAGGGCTTTAGCCTATGTGCACATTTCAGAATCTAGACTCTGGATGGAACCAATCTGACCCTGAGAAATCTGGACTAGAACCAGACCAGGTCCATGCTAGTCAGAGTGCCAATCAATGCCAAGCAAGGTGCCAGGCATAACACGAGTCACGGTGCCAGATCTATGCCAGTCACAGTGCTAGATCAGTGCCAAGCAAGGTGCCAGGCAAGGTACTAGTCACAGTGCCAGATCCATGCCAAGCATAAGGCAAGGCATGGTGCCAGTCACAGTGCTAGATCAATGCCAGTCACAGTCCAAGACTAATGCCAAGCATGGAGCCTGGCATGGACACTGACGGTACCCAAACACAGGCCAAACACGGTACCAGATCCATGCCAGTCACGGTTCCAGTCAGACCCATGCCAGGCATGGTGCCCTGACACAGGTGCCAGACTCAGGTCCGTGCTAACTCCATGCCCGATTGCAGCCAGAGACGGTACCACACGGCCAAACCTGGGTCAACAACCACAGACAGGACAAGGTAGGACTGAACTGGGCCCAGTCCCAGCTGGTTCTCTCTGTAACATGGCTGGGCGATGGCTCAGGAATCCTTTGGCAACTAGGAGGTTGCAGGCCAGAGTCCAGCAGCTCCTGTTGCCCTTGTCAACGTGTCCTTGAGCAACACACTGATGTCCAGATTGGCCCTATACAAATGGCTGTGAACTGTGTGTCCCCAAGCTGTGGCGCTAACGAAGGCAGGGACAGCTCTGACCCCAACTGCCTTTGGTGTTTTGTGTGTGTGTGTATGTGTTTGTGCGTGAGTGTGTGTGTGTGTGTGTGTTTGTGTGTGTGTGTGTATGTATGTGTGTGTGTGCGTATGTGTGTGTGTGTGCGTATGTGTGTGTGTGCTTTAAAATCAAACCACAAATACTCTCAATCCATCTTCTAAAACAACCCGTCACACCCTGTCACAAAAACACACACCCCACACACACACACACACACACAAACACAAACACACACACACACACAATCAAATCCCACATCTCCCAAAACTCCGAATACACACAATCCATCGCCTTCCTCACACTGTCACGAGTAAGAAAGAACGGCTCACACACACACACACACACAGACACACAGACACACACACGCACACACAGACACACACACACAGACACACCATCTGACCCTTCCCCTCTAAAATGCACTTGACAAAGAGCACGCCTACACTGTTACACTGTTATACACTGAAACGCTTTGCCCACCCACCAACCCACACGCACATAATCACTGACCCTTCACATTTAAAATGGACTAAACAAACTCTCCCTTTTCACTACTATACAGAACCCCCTCCCAAATTCACACACACACACACACACACACACACACACACACACCTCCCCTGGCTCACCGGCAGTCTTGGTTCATAATTAATAGCCCCGGTTCGGTGCTGGCAAGCGAGAAATGTGTGTGTGTGTGTGTGTGTGTGTGTGTGTGTGTGTGTGTGTGTGTGTGTGTGTGTGTGTGTGTATGTAGGGAGGGGAGGGGTGTTTGAGGTGGGGGGAGAGAGGCAATATCCTACAGCTCATGGCTGTTGGCAGCGAGTGGTTGGGCGGCGATATTAGCACTATTTGAGAGATGATAATTAAAAATCCAGCCCAGCGTGAGGAAATTAGGCTGTTTGAGGATTAGCCGCGCAGCACCGCCGCTCGCTAACTCGCTCGTTCATGTTCCTGTTATTTTTTCTCTCTCTTTCTTTCTTAACTCTGTTCCTTTCTCATAATGAAAAAAAAAATACATTGCCTGGCATGAATGCGGATTTAGGCGCCTTAAAGCCCTTGTTCGATATCAAAAATACACAATGGAGGGCCCAGCAGGTAACCCTAAGCAGCTTTGCACCATCTCTGCTAACGCTAACCTGAAGACAGGCGATGAAATAACAACACACACACACACATACAAACACAGGCATAGAATCATATACACACACACAGACATAATCCTAACCAGAACACAAACATACTCACACACACAGACGCACGCACACACACACACACAGACACAGACACAGACCCACTGTGTCAAAGAAAAATAATCCCAGTAATAATATCTAAAGGGCTCAATGTCAGACCCATCTGCCCATCCATCAGACTAGATTCACTTCCCCAGCCTGTCTTTTTTTCATCCCTTTCTCTCTCTTTTCATTCACCCCTCTCTTGTTCTATCCCTCCTCCCCTCTTTCTCTCAATATTTCTCCTCCCCTCTTTCTCTCAATGATATTTCTCACTCCTGTCTTTCTCTTCCTATCCCTAATCCATCCATCAACTCTTTCTCTCCTCATCCTTCCCTTCATCCCCTCATCTGTCTAGGCCTCTGTGAGCATCCATCTTTTTTCATTTTTCTCTCTCTATTTTAATTCTCAAAGATAAAGAAAAACAACAACACAACAACACATTGCATTTGTATAGAGCTCCCAAAGGCACCCAAAGCACTTAAAAGTGAAGAGGGAGCCTCATCTCCACCACAAAGCCTCATTCTTTCCCTTTTCCTCTCCTCCCCTCACTCCCCCTATCTCTCTCTCTCTCTATTCTCTCTCTCTCTCTTTCTTCCTCCCTCTCTCTTTCCCTCCCTTCTTCTCTACTCTCCTCCTGTCTTTTCCTCTTTCCCCTTCTCTGCTCCTGTACTTTCCCACAAAGACTAAGTCAATATAAGCCACTGGAGGCTTTAAAGTGTGTGTGTGAGTGTGTGTGTGTGTGTGTGTGTGTGTGTGTGTGTGTGTGTGTGTGTGTGTGTGTGTGTGTGTGTGTGTACACTAAGATCATTTACCTGGATTTACAGTAGAGTGGACCCAGGGTGGCCCACTTCCTCCGGCCACATGACCAGCCGCGGGTGCCGACTTACTGGCACACACCCCCCCACACGGCCATTACGCAAAAGGCTCTCTAGACACACACAACACACGCACACACATACGCACACGCACACACACACGCACACGCACACGCACACGCACACGCACACACATCACACCATCTCACAGGAGAGAGAAAGAGAGAGGGGGGTGGGGGTCTGGATTTCTTAAGTGCAGAAAATAGGAAACACTTGACTAACATTAAGTCAGGTCTTTGGATACCGGGAGCTAGAGCTGTCTCTCTGTTTTTCTACACACACACACACACACACACTCTCCCTCAAGGGTTGGTTGGGAGGCAAGCAGTTGAGTAAGCATGTTTATCCAGTCAGTTAGAACAGAAAATCAGGAAACAGACTTTTCACATAATAATTGACACTGCCAAGCACGCTTTCCATTATATTGTTCCTATTTCTCTTTTCCTCCCTGTCTCTCTCTTCCTTTCTCTCTGTTCTGTGTCTCTCTCTATTCCTTTCTCTCTGTTCTGTGTCTCTCTCTCTTCCTTTCTCTCTGTTCTGTGTCTCTCTCTTCCTTTCTCTCTGTTCTGTGTCTCTCTCTTCCTTTCTCTCTGTTCTGTGTCTCTCTCTATTCCTTTCTCTCTGTTCTGTGTCTCTCTCTTCCTTTCTCTCTGTTCTGTGTCTCTCTCTTCCTTTCTCTCTGTTCTCTTTGCCCACTCTTTGTTCTCGATCTCACTGCCTGGGTACCAGACTGCTTGGTGGGGGCCGGGGGTTGGAGGGGGGCAGGTGCATTCACAGGGCAATGACAGTATGGTGTGTGTGTGTGTGTTTGTTTGAGGTATGTCTGTGAGTGATTATGTGTGTGTATGTGAGTGATTATGTATATGTCTGCGTGTGTGTGTGTGTGTGTGTGTGTGTGTGTGTGTGTGTGTGTGTGTGTGTGCGCACGTGTTTGTGGGGGGTGTCAGAAAAGGGGCATCCAGACACCCAGCGGTGAGACCCAGCTGTCGTCCCTCACAGGAAGAAGGAGTGCGATCTCACCTCGGGCCCTCTCCAAACACAGGTGGGTCGACACCTGCTATCCTCACACGCACACACACACACACACACACACACACACACACACAGTATGTCAACAGGAATAAACAAAAACAAAAACACCCACACACATAGAACACAAATACACACACAAGCAATGAAAGCAAACAAACAAACACACACACAATTGTAAGTATGCATAACCAACCCCCAGCAAGTGTGTGGTCTTAGGTTCATCAAATGGAGGGCAAACCACAGTCCTGACGCAAACACGTACTCTATGCAACCACCCAACCTCAAGCCAGTGGTCAGTATTGTGGACTCAGCAGCGTAGAGACTAAACCCTTTAACCTCTTCAACCACACACACACACACACACACAAACACACACAAACACACACACACACACAAACACACACAGACACAGACACAGACACACACACATTGCAACACAACAAACACACACAAATACAGTACACTATATCAACATGTACATGTATGTGTAATGAGTGTGTGCATGTGAGTGTGGGTGTGATTCCTGACTATTTCATCACCTCTTCCATCCATGGATGTACACCTGCCATACCACAAAAAACACACACACACACACACACACACACACACACACACACACACACACACACAGAGACCATACACACACACAGTAAAAACTGAATTAAAAATATGCTGGTTCAGCCACCCACACTTGTACACACTGGCCGACACCAACTTCACACACACACACAGAGGACATTCCTCTGCTCACTGTGGCCTGTTACACACACACACACACACACACACACACACACATACAACACACACACACACACACACACACACACACACACACACACACACACACACACACAAGTACACACAGATAAACATGCTACCACAAACACAAACACAGACACTCAAAAACACACGTTTGTAATCGTGAACATGAACATGCTCCCCACAGAGAGAGAGAGAGAGAAAGAGAAAGACAAAGAGAGAGGGAGAGAAAGACTAAGAGAGAGGGAGAGAAAGACTAAGAGAGAGGGAGAGAGCGAACGATTGTGTTGCTCAGTACATGTACTTTGGCCCGTAGAGTGAGTCAGAATCACAGGGTACTGAGAATAGCATAGTGAGAATAGAATAATGACACCTGAAAGCCCATAATGGTCAATTAGTCACCGGGCAGCCCAGCAGGCCATGATGAGGGTCTGTCAGCGTTTGATTACAACCTTGCAACCCTCCACACTCTTTCCCCTTTTCCCCTTGCCACTGCTGATTTCCACTCCCTTCTTTCTCTTTCTCTTTCTCTCTCCAATCTAACACTCGCTTCATTCTCTTCTCTCTACGTCTGGACTTCTCTTCTCTCTCACTCTCTTTCTCTCCTTTCTCCTCTCTTTCACTTCTCGTGTCTCTGATTCTCTCCTTTCATTCTGCTCTCTATTTCCATTCTCTCCTTTTCTCTTCCCCCTCTTTCCCTGGCTCTTTTCTCTCTTTCACTTTCTCTTTCTCTCTCTCTTTTTGGAAAACCTGAGAATTCCGGAAATTTCAGGGGAACGTGGGAGGTTGCGCAGATTGGGAATTCCCGTGAAGTTTTCACCGAACACAGAACACCAAACACAGAATGCAGAAGCATCGGGCAGAGGATCAGCGAAAAAGAACCTTACATGGACCCACTGGTCAAGGACGGAGAGGTGGAGTGTTTGCACAGCAAACACAACCTTTATCCCTTATAAACCGTAGCTGAGGAAAGAGATAACACACTCTCATCACACACACACACGCACACTCTCTCACACTGCCACCAATAACATACACATACAGCCGCTCATCACACATGGATACAGTGCATACACACACAAGGTTTGATAAGCAAGGCTAGTTAAACAAAGAAGTTTAATGGGAGAGAACGACGGCACATTCAACATCCTTCAGCTGAAAGCATGACAAGCTTTTCATATTTCTTCGCCAAACTTGGCCCGTGTTGTTCACCGAATAAAGAACATTGGTGAAAGGGGCTGGAAGACAGGTTTGGGAGCGAGGGGGAAGAACAGAAGGGGGGGGGGTTAGGGGAACGCTCAGCGAAAACCGAAGGAAAGAGGAGGAATGGAATAGCAGAAGAGAAACGACAAAAGGCGATGAAATGAAAATTGAGGTTGTTTCAGGCATTGTCAGTGGAGGCCTATTCTCCTCGGAACCCGGTGGCCTTTGTTCTGCAATTCATTATTCCGAGTATGAGTGTAGCACTGCCTGTCCGTGTGAATGACACGGCGACACGTCAGCACGGGTGGAAAGCTATTAGGCCTGATGCTACGCAGCACATTAGCAACAAAATGGGAGGGAAACGGAGGGGGTTAACCTCGACTGACAAGAGCATTTTTTTTTACTCGTGCTCCTATCTCCATTTCTATGTCTCAAACTTTTTATCTTGCTCTACTCTCTCTCTCGCTCTATTCTCTCTCGCTCTCTTTCTCTCTCTCTCTTTCTCTACTCTCGCTCTCTCATTTTTGCTCTACTCTCTCTCTTTCTGTCTCTCTCTGCCTCTCTCTTTCTCTCTTTCTCTCTCTTCTGTCTGTTGGAAAACAACAGGGTTGGAGTGGGAGTAGAGAAGAGAAAGACATTTTTGGACAAGCGAGACCTTTTTCAGGGACCATTCCAAAGGATTTACATGGCAAAATGGAGGGTGAACAAAAGATGTAAAAAATATAAAGAGAACAAGACCGAGTGAAGGAGAAAAGAGAATAATGAAGAAAATGAGAAAGATAGAATATGAAATCTGAATAAAAATAATACAAAAACAGGAACAGTACAGGAATGATACTCTACCAATATTTAAACCTCCGCTGAGCTGACACACATGAAGGGGGCAGGAAATGAAAAATGACAGGATAACATGTATGATACCCTACCAATAGCCTACCAACATGTATAATAGCCTACCAATAGCTTACCGATACCCTACCAACATGTATGATACCCTACCAACATGTCTGATATCCTACCAATATCTAAATCTCCACAGAGCCAAAACAGATGGAGGGGAACAAATACAAAATGAGGAAGAGTAAAAAGTGAAATGGCCCCAGATGGACAGTGCGAATGTGAGACAGTGAGGATGGCTTTCTGGTGTTGTGGCAACATGAGAGGATCTAACAGGAAGTCGGGAAGGCTCGTAGGCGAGAGACTACGTCCACACAACAGATGGACCTGTCTGGGAGGTCCAACACACACAGCTTGAATGGTGACCCTGAGTACACACACACACACACACACACACTCTGTCACACACACACATTCATCACCTAGGTTTTATTCTCACAGTATTGTTATTTTTGCTTATTACACACTCTTACACATGCACTCACACACATATGCATGCAAAGATACACGCACACACACACACACAAACACATACACACCAACACATTCCAGCCTTGTAACCAGCCTTAGGTTCAGTTTTATTCTCCCAGTGCTGGCATTACTGCGTGCACACACACACACACACACACACACACACACACAAACACACAAACACACACACACAAACAGACACACACACACACACACACACACACACACACACACAAACACAAACAGACAAACACACACACACACACGCATACCTGTACTCTCATAATCCTTTGCTTTAAAGTTTATTCTCACAGTATTGCCATCACTGTTTATTCCATGCTGGCAACCCCATAGGTACTGCATGCCTGAATAGAAACTCAAACGATTGCTATCAATAACAGTTTAGCTCCCTCGAGTAACATACCCAGAGCAAAGCATATCTGTGAGCCACTCCAAGGATGCCCCGTCATATCTCATCTATGTTGCGCTCAGCAAAAACGCTTTGGCCTAAGGGGAAATTTATTGTCAATTCACTGTGTGTGTATTTCATTGTGATGTTTAGGGTCCACTCATGGTTATGACAACTGGGGACTGAGGATTTTATTATGGATGCAGAAGTATTTTAGTACTAATAAGACACACAAAATAAACTATATGAAATTGTTTGACTTATTAGAGAGTAGTAATGACGAGAGATTACACACACATTCACACACACACACACACACACACACACACACACACACACACTCCACTTACAGCCTACTGGCAGAGGAACAAAGCAGTGATTGTCATTTCTTAATGGCGACAATCACCTCAAGGGCTGATGAATCAGCTCCTCTCTGTTTAAAGTGTGAGTGTGAGTGTGTGTGTGTGTGTCAGACACAAAGATGGCATCCACAAAACAAGGCCACTTACTTTCTGCTCAAAACACTAGGACGTGCTTAAGACCAACCACGGCAAATTGTACCAGGGACAAGGGTGCACCACATACACACACACACATACAGAGAGAGAGAAAGAGACACACACACACATGAATGAGGCCACTGTGTGCTTCTGCATGTTCAACTTGAAAGACAAACAAATAGAGTCGTTACTCATGATCTCTGAAGGAGAGGGAGAGGGAGGGAGGAGGGGAAGAAGAACTCTCTCTCTCTCTCTCTCTCTCTCTATGCTTTTGACTGTTGCCCTCTGACCTCGTGGGGGGAAGGCGAACTTCCTGTCTCGGAGTCGCTATGGCATCCAGCGTGGGACATTCTCCAACTTACTCATCATCGACGCCCTCCAAAGAGTACCGGATGCGCCCAGCAAAAACATGACACACACACGGACACGCACACACAACGCCAACTCAAAGAAACATACACCCAGAGAAAGCAACAAGACAGGGACTGATAATACAGCAATAAAATGGCTCTCCATTGGCCTAGATATGGAAAGGAAAACATGACACACACACACACACAGATTTTTCATGCTTGTTTGACATGAGGCAGGACTATTTGAAGAGTCAAACACATCTGATAATACTGTTGACAAGAAGAGGATCACTGCACAAAGTTTTCACAACAGCTTAACTCTGCTTTGACAAACAAAGATGCCCTAATGAAGACGAGCCCCATGGCTCCATCAAGCAACAACAATAACAACAACAGCAGCAGCCCTGCCCCAGAAGATGAACAACTGCTAAAGCCTATCAGCTAATACTACCAGTGTTCCTGTGTGTGTCTGACAAAAGGCCTTGGAGTCCGTCCCCCTCAGCTGCAAGTAATAAGCTAGTGAATAAGGAGTTTAGCAGCCAAATGCTCCTCCGCCAGCTGTGGACATCTGGCGGATTACGTGCACCAGTGGAGTGGACCCCTTATTCCTCTTTCCCCCCTCCTTGACTGGATAAGGTCCTCGTTGGATTTCGTGTAAGCTTTATCAAATCAGCTAATGTCTTAAGAAGTCTCTGGGGTTACATTCGTTTTATTAAGCTGTTGTTTTGACACGGCGACAAACTGGTATTTGTCTGTGACAAATCGAGACGGATAAGGCAGATGGCACGTACTGTAGTCGTCGACCGCTTGCAGCCAGCGTCTTCAGTGTGACAGTGTTTAATTTGAAGCGCACTCTTTCATTGGGGACGCAAAGATAATTGCACATGTTCTGGAACAAGACATGAATTTAATCCGAGGTTGCAGTACGATTGCATGAAACATGTAGGAAAGGAGGGGCGCGTCTTGTGATGGGACCTCCCTTCAGACCGTCAGTCACGGCCCCCTCTCCAAGTTCAGCAACAAATGTGCTCGACAGACCTCATCACCTCAGGCAGCCCAACGCAACACTCAGTAAACAGTTAAGCCGCACTCTCACAGACAGCTGTGATTTTTAACAACAACATACGAGTATACCAGCGAAGTCTGGCGAGACTTAAGAACATTTTCGTACCTGTCAGTGAATTATGGACAAATCCTGTGTAAATGTCATGCAAATGCTTGGGTAAAATATATTGCCTGTCCAACTGACATGAAAAAAGAGAAAGGGGGATATAGCTTTCACAAATCTATTGGAATCACAAATCAAGTCAATTGCCATTGATTTCGAGGCAACCTTATTCCATCTGCTGTCACTTTTTTTCAACACACTAGCCAGCAACTTGCATCAAGGTTACAACAGCCAGCTCCTACCTCTACCAGCTCTTTCGCTCGCCCGCCTCCCGTGAACGGATAAAGCGGGTAGCCTACTCACTCTCCCTCTCCTTAGGAGAACGGTCCTAAATGGATTTGTTACGACAAATGCCCAGATGAAAACGGTAGGCTACGCGATGACATGAAACACTTCTACGAACTCCATTTGTGTAACATATGCTGGCAGACCGCGAAGTGATGACCCGATGACAACCTCGTCCACCCGTGGCCGATAGCCTAATAAGATAGCGTAGCCTACATTCCCATTCCCGAGCAACATAGCCTTCAACCTCCGAAAGACTCCTAGATTCCGATCAGAGGTTTAAAACCAAAACTGCAGGAACACGGCGGAAAGAACAGAACAGAAAGTAGCGTTAGCTCCCACTCACCTTTAGGTACGGTAGTTCTACACTGGCGCGACGACGTTGGAGACTTCTTTTCTTTCGTCGATGATAAGCAAATCAACCAATAGTAAATTTCCAAGTCGGTGTTGATTCATAAGAAAGTTCACATAATTCTCCCCTCGTTTCCTCCGTGGTTTGAAGAGAAAAACATCATTCCGTTGGGGCGCAAAAGGAGAGAAATCAGGGCATAATCCCGGAGCCGCGAGAATGTGACAAGGACAGCGATAGAAATCCAACGATCAAGCTACGCGAAGTTTTCCACGCCCAGAAACTTTCATCACATGACAATTTACAGGTGCACTTACAGCAGCCACGCTGGATAGGCTACATGCACACCTGTATGAGCTGTTCGTCTACTGTACGAGGGTGGCCGTGGGCGAGAGCTCACAAAACTGACTGAGGTGGTTCAGCTGAGTCTAGTCCGCCCAGTGCGAGGAAAAGAGTGCGTGTGAGTGAGAGAGGGAGAGAGAGAGGCTTCCACTCCTCCTACTCTACGCGGAGATACAAAAGGCTGAGCTTGGAATCGGTTTACACATAGCACCGCGACGGCGAACTGACTGACTGACTGACTGACTAACTAAACGAGCAAACAAACAAACCTTGCTGAAAGAGAAGAACACAAACAAAACACAGGCTCCTCCACCCTTCCTATTCAAAGCGCAGCAGTCCCAAAACGCTACCCCCTGCTGCGTGCCTCCGGCGAATCTAGCGCCGGGGAACAAGCGCAATCTTTTCCTGCCTCCTGCTTTGGGGCGAAATCTCCAAGTGGATTTACAGTTGGCCTAATCTACCGAAAACTACATTGGGATCAGGACTGTATCAGAATAATCTGACAAATGAGTCCCATTTGACAATCGTGGCAAACCGACAGACACTACAAGTAATCTTACATTTAACGCATGGCACAAATTAGCCTACTTTTTTTTACTAACTGTAATGCACTTTGTAGCACGTGTGCGCGCCAGATCATGCTGTTGACCTCTGAGCAATTAAAGCACTAAGTTCAAACAATGGTTACATTGTTCTTAGCTACATGTTTGAGTTCGCTTCGCTTCCACTGGGCGCCTGGTACCACTGTAGGTTAAAAGGCTTCAATGACATGTCAGGCGAGTTAGCCAGCCTCTCTGCTGCTGCTTGTGGAGTGAGGTTGTATCTGGTTTCTGTACTTTTTTTCTTTCTTTTTAAATATGTTTTGCCTGACTGAGTGTGACTGTCTGTAAAATAACCCTCACACACCCACAAGACACACACGCACACACTGTCCCTGTGAAACCAGTTCTGCAGTAGACCATGTGTTTAAAGCAATTACTGCCATTCCGCTACGTGGTGCGTCCGTGAAATTTGAAAGATGACAGGGTCCAAATTAAAGTCAGTGTTTGGGGATACAGATTAGCTGCGACATGCTACAGTGAGCCTGTTGAAAACAGCTGTGGGCTGGAAGCACCTTTCGGGGACTGACTGAGGGTGAACTTCACACAAACACATAGGCATACACTCCACAGTCCGCTCTTGACCATCAAACGGCCTGAACCCCACAAGGGGGAATTCTGCTTTAAAAGATAGGTGTTTCAAGAGAGTACAACAGTGTGTTTGTGTTTGTGTGTGTGTGTGTGTGGGGGTGGGCTTCCACCTTGACTGAGTCTTTAAACCTATAATCCCGGCACTAGAGGAAACCACTGAAGCCACAAAGCCAAACAGCAACAGAATAACCAGCAGCTTTTGTTGTTGTTAGCATATGACATTCTGAAGGTCTTATGATTTAAGTTTTAATATGCAAAAGCTTGGAGAACTTAGTTGCACTATCAGAACGATAGGCTTGTTTCCATACAGGAACCATTAAAAGCTCTGCTCAAAGCCCCTGAAGCTGATAAAGCAAATGATTCTACAAAGAAATTTGCAGCTGCAAGTAGATTTAAAAAAAAAGGTTCTTTTAAAGAACTTTTTTTTTGTCTTTTGTTCAAAGTGTACACTCGGATGGTCACTTAACAGCGGCTTGTTATCCTGTTATCCTCCCACTTGAGAGAAGACAGACGAGAGTGTGTTCTGAGGCCGCAATGTGTGTTTCTGTGTGTGTGTGTGTGTGTGTGGTGGGGGAATTGTTTAGGGAACTGCTCTGTGACCTTGACTAAAAAAAGGCAGCTTTTTTTATTTCTCTGCATTCACACGTTTCTAATCCTCCAGCCAGTGACCCAGGGTGACACCAGGCCCAGGGGTTCACCCTTTCAAATCTGCCCAGCTCCAGTGCCTCTCTGTGGGGGAGGAATCTACTACACAGCCCCTGGCTTACGCAAGGGCCCCATAGACATCCATCGTTTATCCTAGACGGTGACTGACAGCATTTTGGTTGGTTTTACAGTAATCTTGTGGATTTTGTCCTTCAAAGAAGAAAAGCGAAGAGAGAGAGAGAGAAGGAGAGAGAGAAAGAGAGAGGGGGAAGTCTGACATTCCTTGGGCTTGCTGTGATTTCATTCTTTTGAGATAAACACTTCAGCAAAAGGACTTTGATCCCGATGACGCTGCCAGTCATCAAACAGGAGACACATCAGTTCAATCTCCTCTCATGTATCTCATCCACTTTAAAGCTCACCATGTTGTGGTGTGTGTGTGTGTGTGTGTGTGTGTGTGTGTGTGTGTGTGTGTGTGTGTGTGTGTGTGTGTGTGTGTGTTCCCTGTTGCATGTCTACATCACTAAAAAACCTTGAGTAGCCTACCTGTGTGTGTGGTGTGTGTGTGTGTGTGTGCAGCCTTGATTTCTTACACTTACTTTTGTGTCTTTTCACTGAAACACTGTCTGACTTTACCCTTGGAGTCTATCCTACTTGCACATCCCCCCCCCCCCCGCCCCGCCCTCTTGACCAATATTAAGTGATTCTGATGAAAGCCATGCTGCATTACGCCCCTCTAGTTTAATCTGAGGGGAGATAACACCACCCCGCCACTACGCTACACTCCCGCCCCTGCTGCCCAGTCCTCACTGCCTTCGCCGCTACCTTCGCGGAAGCTTATCTGGTCAGTGTACGATAAGTGGAAGGACGAGGACAGAGGAGAGAAAGGACGCAGGGACAGACGGACGGCCTGACGGAAGGGGGTGGGGGGGCCATGTGTGTGTGTGTGTATGTCTGTGTGTGTGTGTGCGTGCGTGTGTGTGTGTGTGCGTGTGTGTGTGTGTGTGTATGTGTGTGTGTGTGTGGGTGGGGGGGCTTTGTTCCGATAGGTCCACAGAGACCCGGTGTTGCCCCCAGCCTGGCCCGATCCGACAACAGGAGCCGGGGCGCCAGGGGTTTGTTGTTGTTTCAGAGACATTATAAAGAGAAAGTGTGAGAGTGTGTGTGAGTGTGTATGTGTGTGAGTGTGTATGTGTGTGTGTGTGTGTGTGTGTGTGTGTGTGTGTGTGAGAGAGAGAGAGAGAGAGAGAGAGTGTGTGTGTGTGTGTGTGTGTGTGTGTGTGTGTGTGTGTGTGTGTGTGTGTGTGTGTGTGTGTGTGTGTGTGAGTGTGTGTGTGAAAGCGTGTGTGTCAGGCCGGGGTTGGGTTGTGGGGACAGGGGGGTGTCAGTGCCGCTGAGCGACGTGAATGATTTATGAGTATGGAGATGAGTCTGTCGATGCGATGGAGAGGGGAAGAGAAGAGAGGCTCGCTGCCCTAAGGGCTCTGGGAAGAAGGGCGAGAGAGAGGGAGGGAAGGAAAGAGAGAGACAGGGAGAGAGAGAGAGAGGGAGGGAAGGAAGGAGAGAAAGGGAGAGGGTGGAGATGTGCCTTCTCTCTGACTGTCTCCTTTCACTCTTATCATTCTCTCTCTCTCTCTCTCTCTCTCTCTCTCTCTCTCTCTCTCTCTCTCTCTCTCTCTCTCTCTCTCTCTCTCTCTCTCTCTCTATGGCACACAACATAAATATACAAACTTTCTTTTTTCCAGTCTTGCAACTCGCTGACTGTCCATTTCCCTTCTTGGCTCCCTGTGAGTTTGACCTCTGTCTGTCTCAGCCTCATAAACAACACACGAGCAAAATAGAATAAATATGAAACAGGCATATGAGAAGAAGTTTCTCCTTTTCTATCTACTGTTTTAAAAATGTACCTCCCCCTTTCTTTATCTCCCTTTCTTTATCTCTAATTCTCTTTCTCTCTTTCTTTCTATGTGACTCTCTCTCTTTCCCTTGTGACACACACACACACTCACAAACATACATGCATTAGACATATACACACTCACTCTCACAAAGTCACACCAACACAAACACATAAATGGACACACATAAAGCTCACACTAATACACACACCACAACACACTTTCACTTGGAGCCCAGATATGCACACACACACACACACACACACACACACACACACACACACACACACACACACACACACACACACACACACACACACACACACACAAAGCTCACACCAACAAACACATGCACATGTATGCCATTCCCAAACCCCACTCTTCTGCCTCACTCTGCAACAGCACCGGTCACACTTGTTTGTCCATCAGTGAAACTGTCACACGTTGTTATTTACCAAATCACAAGAAATATGGGCTTCAGTCAGACAGGGGGAGAAAATTAGAAGCACATGGGAGGCAGAGGAGAGATAGAGAGGAGGAGAGGAGAAGAGAAAAAGAAGAGGAGAGACAGAGACGAGAAAAGAAGAGGGATGAAGAGGAGAGACAGAGAAGAGAGATGAAAAGGAGAGACAGAGAAGAGGAGAAGAGAGAAGAAGAGGAGAGACAGAGACGAGAAGAGGGATGAAGAGAAAAGACACAATAGGAGAGGAGAGAAGTGGAGTAAACAGAAGAGGAGTAGAGACAGAGAGAAGAGGAGGAGAGCAGAAAACAGATCAGAGGAAAGGAAATGAGAAGAGAAGAGAGGAGAGACAGAGAAGAGAAGAGGGATGAATAGGTGAGAGAGAAGAAAAGAGGGATGAATAGGTGAGAGAGAAGAAAAGAGGGATGAATAGGTGAGAGAGAAGAAAAGTTGAGAGAAAAGACACAATAGGACAGGAGAGGAGGAGTGGAGTAGAGAGGAGAGGAGTAGAGACAGAGAGAAGAGGAGGAGAGCAGAGAAGAGATCAGAGGAAAGGAAATGAGAAGAGAAGAGACAGAGACACTATAGGACATGAGAGGAGAGGAAATGAGAAGAGAAGAGAGAACAGACAGAGAAGAGGAATACAGAGAAGAGAAGAGAAGAGAAGAGAAGAGAAGAGAAGAGAGATGGAAAGAAAAGAGACACAATGGGGCAGGAGAGACGAAAAGAGGTGTGAAGAACAGAGGAGAGGAGAAAAGAGGAGAGGAGACTGGGCAGAGTAATCAGTGTGAGCCTCACTCCAGCTCATTGTGGAGCACAATGGGTGAATATCGATCATGGGCAAATGGGCTGTTTCTCTAATGAAATAGGGAGCCAATGGCTTTACAGCTCCCTAATGCATGGAGGCAATATGTGGTGGCTGGTCTTATGCCCATTGTGTGTGAGTGTGTGTGTGTGTGTTTGTGAGAGAGAGAGAGAGAGAGAGAGAGAGAGAGAGAGAGAGAGAGAGAGAGAGAGAGAGAATTGTTCCAGGGCATGTCTGTCAACTTCCTCATGTAAAGCCTGTCAATCAGCTCTCTCATTATTGTACTCACACTGCCCTCTGCTGGTTGTGGAGACACAAAAGGTGCATAAAGCACATGAACCTGTGTCAGAGACTTTCTAATGAGGAGACAAAGCACTCAAAGAATCTCCCATAGAAATGTATGGGGTTAGTTCGTAACGCAAACATGGCAGTCGACTGATACATATTCCGCCCCTTCCGCTGCCAAAAGTTGACATGTGAGTACATCGTGCCAATTATGTGTTGTGATCTCGCAGCTGGAGCGAGGTTGGTGTGTTGTGATTCTTGAAGCCTTGCGCACGTGCAGTTCTGCCCGAAATAGATGCTCGTTAGGTGCCCAAAAAGAGTTGCCATATGGCTGCCAAGTGGAGGGACTTGCCTAAAAGGACTTTGCCTGTGTGTAGTTGAGCATGGACCACCATGAGCATCGAAATTGTACAGTCGTTTAAAACTGGACTGAGTGATGAATTCAACTTAAGCTGCTTTAAAAGACTACACGAATTAGCTTATTTGCAGTCTACGTCAGAGTTAGATAAGAGAATATCCTTTTCTTATCTGTGCATGCAATAACCTAGTTTGAGACTGTTAGCCTAGCTTAGCATAATTCACTGGAAGAGGGTTGTTCCAATTAGCCTAGCTTCCTTTTAGCTATAGGCTAACTATAATGAATAAGCAACTATCTCATAAACTTGGCACATTGGACGTTTCCACATGGTCAAGCTATTTATTGTAATGAACTAGGAAAACTCCCGAGACACTGCCATTCATGACCGTAAATGATTTTGCAATGCACATTTACAGGTAAAGGAGATCCTATTTAAGTCTTGAAAATAGTAGCAAATGTTGAGGGAAAATAATGACATACGGTACATTTACCACCTCAAAGCAAAGTGTGAAAAGTTCTGAGCGTAGCAGAGCACAGCTACACGACAGCTTGGAAGAGTGAGAAAGACGGGATAAAAGGAAGGGCAGAGAACCCTCCGGAGAACAGGCCGGTTCCGCGGGGAACCTTCCCTCCAGCTGTGGCGGAACCGACAAACAAGATGTAGGAGGGGGAACGTCGACAGATGGAGAGAGGGAGCGTCAGAGGGAAGGAGGCAGGCGGAGGTGAAGAAAGCACATGCAGAGAGAAAAACTGAAAGGAAGGAGTGTGTGGCTATTTTAGGGCCAAGAGAGTGATTAGATTTGCCCTGTTCCCTGACTACTCTCCCTGTCACTATGACTTATTACACACAGGCTCTGGAGTCCAGTCATTTTACAGCCGAGGAGTCTGTTTACACATGCTGCTGGAAGCTCTCTCTCTCTCTGACACATACAGACACACACACACACACACACACATATGCACATGCACACACACACACACACACACACACACACACACACACACACACACACACACACACACACAGTCCTGCATCTCCTTTGTATCAGGCCAGAAAATGACAGCGGAAGTTGCCGGATGGTCTGGACCTGGTTGGCCAGCTAGGATGGGTAAGTGCCACTGTTGTCCTCTACCATCTGGTCTGTGTGTGTGTGTGTGTGTGTGTGTGTGTGTGTGTGTGTGTGTGTGTGTGTGTGTGTGTGTGTGTGTGTGTGTGTGTGTGTGTGTGTGAGTGAGTGTGTGTGCCTGTGTCTGTTTGTTTGAGACAGAGTGAGGTGAGGAAGATGACATACCTCTTTCCTATTCGAAAAAAAGAATACACATAGGATGCGTAATTGCATATGTATGCGTATGCGTATGTGTGTGTGTGTGTGTGTGTGTGTGTGTGTGTGTGTGTGTGTGTGTGTGTGTGTGTGTGTGATAGAGAGAGGAGAGAGGAAGAGGAGGCCTCAGGTTTTGTGTTATCAAATCTCAAAAATGTGAGAGACAAAGAGATGCCTTCTACAGTACTTTACCATTCTTTTGTCAAATGGGTAAGAGGTATACATCTATCATTGTGTGTACAGTGGGTGCCTTTCAATTAACTTGGCATTCCACATTTTCAGAGAACAAAATGATAAAAAAAGAAATCAAATGTTTTGTGAAAAAAGAAGTGAGGAACTGTGGGACATTGCACAAGGCACATTCAAATATTATTAAGATAAGGAAATTGAACTGTAAACTAGATGTACCGCATAGCGGTATAAAATATGACCGCCGCTCAGTCCTGTACATCCGTTCCGCGAAAATAAATTACACTTCAATTTGTCTCCATATTTTACTCCATCCCCCACTCTTGAAACTTTTGTGTATGCTTGTTTGGCATGCCTGAGTGTGTGTGTGCGGCTGCACAGAAAGTAGCCTGGTGCTGAAAAGGTGAATAGATTGTAGAATAGCCAAAGAAGATGTAGCATTGTTATAAAACCTTTAAGATCGCTAAACAATCACAGACACATCACAGTTCATCCATTGCAACTGGATTGATGAAAGGTCACTTACACCTGTAGGCTACATTGTATTTGGGAAAAGCAAAAGGTATCAGCATAATGTTATTTATTTATGTATTTATTTATAAACAAAAACATCTCTGTCAGTTCCATGCCGTTTTCAACAGCTATCAAAAACAAAGGTCATTTTTGGGGGGATGGTTTTTTTGTGAATGTTTCTTCTTCTACATAAGATTTTAGTCATCTTTAGTTCATGTAATACTTTATTGTCAATGCACAAATTAAGTAACAGTAGTCTGAAACGTTATTGTTAATGCACAAATTAAGTAACAGTAGTCTGAAACGAAATGCTGTTTTACATCTAACCAGTGGTGCAAATAACTGACATGTCCAAATGGGCCTTGATGAAATGCGTCGCTAGACTGTTCATACACATTTTAACGGGCCAAAGTTGAAGAGCTGTTGTCCGTTATTGTTCGGGCAAATATAGGCTGATTCATGTTCCCTTGCATTGTGTAACTGAGGTCCATGGCTAGT
Organism: Alosa sapidissima; assembly: GCF_018492685.1. Taxonomy (NCBI): domain Eukaryota; kingdom Metazoa; phylum Chordata; class Actinopteri; order Clupeiformes; family Clupeidae; genus Alosa; species Alosa sapidissima. The sequence goes on along the minus strand of NC_055978.1, from coordinate 6,317,649 downwards.
CTGGCTTTCACCAGACCAAGCTCAATCTTTTAAGAAATCAAAAAATAAATAGCGGGCAGATCAGGCTGGGTTCACCCAGCCTAGTCCATAGGCACCCGATATTGTTTAATTTTCCGATTGAGATATCCACGCTCTGGCTATTCTAAATGCAAAAATGCATCAGGGAGTTATGACAAAACTGTAACTAACAAACTAGATCCTAATAGAAAGCTGTTAGCTTCCCTAAGCTACAGGTAGGCTTATAAGGTAGGCCTATTTACAACATAAATTGTCAATAGGCTATGCTGGCGACACAAATAAAATCTCCTTTGGAAACCAATCGCTTACGCCTTACAGTATCAAGCGGACTTAAACTGCCATATCGTGGCGAAAAGTTGTAATGTTGTAAAAGGTGTGTTGCTAAAGCAGCCATAATGAAATGAAGGTGTCATTGTTTGGATACTTCACACACACGTGCTTTTTAATTTCACAGACTACAACTACCAAGCTGGAATCAAAGCACATCGATTCCCCTCTCACACCCTGCACGCACTTAAAACAAAATAAACAGGCGTCTCAGTCTCGCGCATGTATATAGGCAAAACTGTATCAGATCAGTGTAACGTTGGTAAATCTTCCATTGCACAGAATGATTTTGTAGCACGTGCAACAAATGACAGTCGAAAGATACAATTACAGTGCTGCTATCAATTTGCTTGGTATAACCGCATTTATAGTTTTCAACAAATGCAATCAATCAAATTGGCCTCCATCACTCAACCAACGCTAACGGTAACATTACCAAGGTCCTTATTGATATTACAAGATTAACGTACATGCAGTAAAAAACAGATAAACATCCTCAGATTTATTTCGGCTTCAAGAAGAAATGGGAATTACATTTCATGTGAACATCGTCCTATCCTTATTAGACGTTCTCTGCGGTAAACTACTGTCCTTGTAGGAAGCGTCCATTGTTTTTCCAACCCACTTTTAACTTCCAACAAAATTACGTCTCACTGCAACGATGCGCCATCTAGTGGACATACGACTACTTATCGCCAATACTGGAAATGCAGCCATGATGATGATGATGAATATTTATTTTGGCTTTCTTTTAATCCTACTGAATTTGTAATTATGTATCGGCCTCTAATACCGATAGTATGTGGGTACCTGTGTGTGTGTGCATGTGTATATGTGTGCACCGCCATCTACAGGCCAATGAGTGTACAGTCACTAAATGTACACATAACCTAATTTTTTTTAGACCCCCCCCATGGATGAAATTCTACGAAACTTGGCATACCCCCAGAGAATGCCAGGTCAATCATACACATACAATTTGGTGCAGTTCTGAACATCTTAACTGAAGATAGGGGCGATTAAAGCAGAATAATATTGCATTTTCATTTTTTACCGGGGGGGTGCAAATCACAAATGAGTGATTATGGGCCAGGTTGATGTGGGCCCTTGAGACCAATATACCATAAAAGATTCTTCATCCTCAGTGCCACGGTTCAGGTAGTTATTTAGGAAAAACTGCTTTTTTTGCGATTCGGGGGGCCCAGCACGGGGGGGGAGTGGCCCCCGGGGACGAAACAAAAATTTTCCGTAAAAGTCTAGTGGGGCTACATACCCACCAAATTTCATGTGCCCCGGTGTTTCGGTGTCCCGGGTATCGTTGACCAAAAATTCAGGAAGTAGATGACGGAAAAAAAAAAAAAAAAAAACTTTGACAATCCCTATATAGCTTCGCTAGCGGCGGTCATAAATAGTGAGTCAAATTGAAACAGACCTCATCTCACTCCCCACCACACACACACACACACACACACACACACACACACATAAAATTCGGAACTTTCCCCAACAATATTATTACCGTCTGTACTGAAACAAAGAGAAAAGTCTTGGCTGACTTTAGAGTGTCAGACTGACTTCCACAATAGTTGCCGGTTGCAGACTTCAGCAGTTCCACATGATCCTGCCAGGCTGTTCTTTACTCTTTCAGGGGAAGTGAGGAAGGGGACACCGTCTAAAGCTAACAATACACACGGCATCTTTTTGAGCAGTGTTCCTGAGTATTATTGTTATGCCATGCTCCTATTGATATTGAGCAGCATTGTTTTTTTTTGTTGTTGTTTTTTGTTTTGTTTTGTTTTTCTGGAGAACTTTTAGTGTCAGTGGGCAAAGTTGCATGATCATCCAATCAGAACACATGGAAACGGATATGTGGTTGCCCAGCAACATTGCTTAAAAAGTTATGACATGCCCATGTCTTAAGAACCCTCTAATATTTAATTTTTTAGAGCTTTTTGAACACACAAACTCAGATTTATGGCTCACGTCAACATTGTGGAACCCAAACAACGGAACGCAAACAAATAACAAGAAATTGTGTGAATTCACTCTGTCCCCTACCTTCCACTATGCATTTTCTCTGGTGAGCTTCTGTCTCACTAATCATAATTAATCATAGATGCATATCATCATTACTGACATCATTTATGAGGGAAAATATTTGTCAGTAATATTTCCAGGTGTTTTCTTGCACACACACACACACACACACATTCACAGAGAGAAAGAGTCACTTTCTTCACTGCGTAAAAGACTAAATTAATTTGCGCTGTGAATGCTAAGCTTAATTGCCAGGCCATAGGCTAAATAAAAATCGCTAGTCGGACTTAACGCAGAATATTGAAAAAAGGTGGCACCAAGCCCATAGTAGCCTGTGAACCTCCTATTGTCAAAGGGGCATCACGGCCAACGCAGGGGGCAACTCTTCTCTTCAATTTCCTTTCCAAATGACTTTTTATTGTCTGAAGACATCTATCGCAAGAATCTAACATTCTAAGCAACAGCAAAACACATTTTTATTTAGGGCACTAAAAATGTGTGCAGCAGCTAACCAAAGTGTAGTCGGTTCTCCTGCCATGGTTTTGGAAATCACACCTGCTGCATCTGAAGGCCCACGCATAATATGACTATCACTCTACACGCCCCCTGTTCCACGTCACGTTTTAATTTGCTAGCTGATCCTGCCTCCTAGATCATGTGAACAGGTCAACAGGCCGGCAAATTTCATACACACAATGCTGCAAAAAGACGTCTCCCCTTCCCGCAAATTTTGCGTAATCTCTGTGTGAAAAGGGCTAGAGAGAGACAGCAGAGAGAGAGAGACAGAGAGTGTGTGAGATTCATAGGTGCAAACACACACACACATACACACATTAATTGAATTCATTGAATTCAATTAATTTGAATCCCCAGATGACTCCACAGAGTCCATGCATGGAACACCTGAGCAATATATCGCGCGTAGCACCCCTGTCCTGGTTTGACCCAGCTTTTATCCACTTCACTTGTCTGGCTCTCTCTGTGAGCACGCAGCACATTTCCGCCTAAACGAGTTTTCATGTTTGTTTGTCTGAACGGTCTATCTGAACGATTAGAGGAGTGCTGATTTTCATAATCCCTTTTTGAAAGGCGCGGTGTGGCCACCACGCTACAGTAGTATCTCTCCATTAGATTCCCGCGCCATGGCTGGTCGGCATCAAATAATAGGCTTAGCAGCGCAGAACAATCCAATATAAAGTTATGATTTTTTAATCTGGAGAAATAGCGACTCTTAGTTCACCTCCAAGTGTCAGAAAATAAAAACGCATTATCCATGCAGTATTACCAGTTGGGGCATTAACAGTTTCAGGATGATGAATGAGGTCTATCTGTGGCTTTGCTCCGGCTGCGTAAAAACGTCATTCAATAAACTTTCACACAGACGGGCAGTACAGGGCTGCACTAGTAGTGATTGATGGGGGGAATGTATTGGCGAGTGTGTGAAGAATATTCCCACGTTACTTATGAGGTATTCATTGTTGTCAGCCAGCCATGACAGAGACGTTCTCTCCAACAACGTAATCTGTGTACCACTGACTTTTTTGGGGCAGCCGTGGCCTACTGGTTAGCGCTTCGGA
>NC_055978.1:6291190-6306190 GCF_018492685.1 Alosa sapidissima | reverse complement strand
CCTCTGCGAGCGATGAACCTCCTAAGTGCCATCAGGTCTACGTCTATGCTTGGTAGGAGGTCAAAGTGCACAGCACGGGTTGTGAGGCATTTAAAGATAATGCCCCACCTCTTCTCTGTGCGGCGCCCTATCTTGATCTGGAAAGGCCCGAAACAATCAACGCCAGTGGAATAGAATGGAGGCTTAAAGAGTCGCAACCGAGCTGCAGGTAGGTCTGACATCTTTGGCACTGCAGGACGGGCCTTCCACCTTCGACATTCTTTACACTGGTGCTGTACACGTCGGATAGCTTCTCTCCCACGCAGGACCCAGAAAGAACGCCTCATCTCTGCGTACACCCGTTCAGGCCCAGGATGACATAGACGAGCATCATAATCCTGGATCAGGAGTTTGGTGGCTGGATGGGAGGGGTCCAAGACGATCGGATGTAAGGAGCTGGAGTCTAGTGCCTCTGCTCTCCGTAACCTTCCCCCTACGCGTATGATCCCTGCTACAGGGTCCAGCTCTGGCAACAGGGTAAGTAGACGGCTGCTGCGCTGTACAGGCTTGCCTGCTTCTAGGAGGCGCAGCTCTTCCTGAAAACAGTCCTGTTGCGCTTGCTTGATGATTAACAACTCTGCTTGCTGATAGATGGAGGCGGTCGGGCTGCCAGGCTGTGCGGCCGCCCCATCAAGCTCATATGCAGTGGCTTCAACAAAGTCCTTCCAGCAGGCATACTGTTCAGCTGTGGAAATTCTGGGCTGGTCAACTGTTGATGTCAGGCCACAGAAGGTAAGCTTACGGTATTCTGCAGGATCCGGTTCAACCACTGTGGATGGCCTGGAAGGCCACTCTTCTGGTCCCTTGAGAAGGAAACCTGGCCCCTGCGACTCTGGATCTTGCCACGAGGAATGACAGGTAGACTCTGCCATGAGTGTCCTCTGTCCGTAGGTATGCGACAGAGCCATAAGCCCTTTCCGACGTGTCGCTGAAGATGTGGATCTGCCTGGTGAGAACGTCAGCTTGAGTTGGCACATAAGGTCGGGGTAGAGATATATGTGGTAGAACCTCAAGCTCGGCCTCCCATTCCTTCCACCCGTGCAGCAGCTCTTCGGAAAGAAGCGGGTCGTCCCAGCCACGCTGTTTATCCCATAGGCGTTGAACAAGCATTTTTGCTCGTGTCGTGTACGGCAGGATGTACCCCAGAGGATCGTACTGTCGAGGACTTTGTACACGTTCCGCATCGTCAGTTCTCCATACTCTAGGGGTTGATGCTTGTAGCCGAGACTATCGGACTCCCAGTGCCAGATGACTCCAAGAGCAGATTCTGGATGACTGGCGTCGCCCTTGGAAAGCCAGTGCTCAAGGCTGTTGGACCTGGCTTCGGTGGGTAAGTGACTGATTGCACTTGGTACATTACTTGCCCACTGGCGGAGATCAAAGCCACCAGTGGTGAGCAGAGCACGGAGCTTGTCCACGATTGCTTGCTTTGCCTCATCGACTGTTGGCACACTCTGTAAGCAGTTGTCGACGTAGAAGCACTGTTCTACGGACCGCCGCACGTCTTCATCAGCAACACTGTGCTCCCTCACATGTCGTTGAAGTGCGAACGTGGCGCAGCATGGTGAACAGGTTGTGCCAAATGGTAAGACCTGCCACTCGTATACATCCGGAGGATCCTCTCGCCTCATATCTCTCCATACGAACCTGACGAGTGGCCTGTCTTCTGGCAGGAGCCTAACTTGATGGAACATACTGCGTATGTCACCGCTAATGGCCACTGTGTCTTGTCTGAAACGCAGTAGGACTCCGAGAAGAGAGGCCCCCAGGGTTGGCCCAGGCAGTAACGCTTCGTTCAGGTTAAGGCCTCGGCACTGGTACGAGCAGTTGAACACTATACGGTTCTTGTCGTTGTGCTGTACTAAATGATGTGGGATGAACCACGTTTCACTCTCTGTTGTGACATCGGTGCTGAGCTTCACTACTGATCCTGCTTTGACTAGTTTGCGGATCTCCTCACAGTATGCCTCTGCGAATGCTGGGTCCCTAGCCAGCCTCTTCTCAGTGCTCCTTAGACTTGGCATGACCACCTCCTTGGTGGCTTGGAAGAGGGGCATTTGACGTTTGCGCAGCAGAGGGGTAGCGTACCGCAGAACACCATCGACCTCCACGCATATTGTCTTCGCCTCAAGGATGTCCACCGCCTCTTGGTCCTCCTTTGACCGCATGACTACCTTGTCACTTTGAAACGGCACCACGTCCATCTGCCACAGCCTTTGTACATTTGTCATCAGTTCAGCTCTCTGTGGGGAGACGGTGGTGAACACACTGCTGGTTTGGCAGAGTCTGCTGGACTAACCTGGCGGGGCCTTGCAGAGTCCATCCCAGTCAAGTGCGGATAGCTGCAGGTCCTCCTGGTGGGCCCAATCTCACCGGTTCGACTGGGGTGAGCAGGTGCGGGTGGTCGGCACCTATGAGTATGAGGGGCTTGACTCGGTCAAACTGCTTGAGGGGTAGACCTACAAGGTGCTTGTATTTCTTCTGGAGAGACGTGATGGGGTAAGACTGCTCAGCAAGGCCAAGACGCTCTGATGTAAAGGCTTGTGTGATTTTAAAGCTCTTCTTTGGCTGAGCAGCGGGAGATAGGTGGAAAGACACACGTGCTCCTCTGAGCACCTGGACGTCCTGCCTTATGGTGCGCAGGTTGAGTTCTTCAGGGGTGCCCTTCTAACCCTAGTTGCTTGGCAGCCTCAGGGAGGAGCATGGTGCGCTCGGAGCCATCGTCCAACACTGCATAGGTTTCCAGCTTGCGGTCGTGATGGCTTAGCAGCACTTTTATTATCTTCAGCAGGACCCTTGATGAATCAGCTGGTCTGTCTAGATAGAGGATCTCAGTTGCCGTGTTGACGTAGCAGTTCTCCTCTCTGGGTGGCTCAGCCGTGCCTCTCTGATTGACCTCGTGAAGGACCTTCAAGTGTTTGCCTTGGCACACGTCGCAGAGCCTTTTCAGGTCACACTGTGCGGCTTGGTGGTTCCTTGCGCAACGCCAGCATCGTCTGTTTGCTTTGATCCACTCAGTCACTTGCTCCTTTGTGAGTCTCTGGATGGGTTGGCATTGGCTTAGGAAATGTACTGAGCTATCACAGTATGGGCAATAGGGCTTTGCTTTGCCTCTCTTCTCTGATGACATAGGGCGTTGCTGTGTTTGATTTGTGGCTACAGGGGGCTCTGCTCCATGTAGAACAGAAGCCGCATGTCTACTTCTTCTCAATCTTTGAGCTGTGCTGCACTTGCCCCTTGCTTGCCAGCTCAACCTCATAGCCTTGGCACCAGGACTCGTATCTTAGCCACTCTGCCAGGTCAATCAGGGTGTATGTCGACCCAGGTCGTTGAAGCATCTGACGGCGAAAGTCAGCTCTCATTTCTGGTGGGAGTTTTGTGAGTAGACGGGCAACGTGCGAGCCGCATCTCAGCTCCACATCTCCGTCGGGTCCCAGGGTCTGGAGCATGCCCACCAGGGACTGTACGTGTAGTGCAAACTTCTCAAAGGCTGCAACATCTCCACGCTTCACCTCTGGTGACTCCATAACAGTGGCTATTCTCTTCAGAGCCACATGATGGGGCTGGCCGAACTTCTCATCTAAGGCTGTCATAGTGTCGGAGTATGGAGTGGGCGAATTGAGGTAAGAATCAGCTACCAGACAGGCCTCTTCGAGTTTTAGGTGGTCGATGAGGACTTGGTATTTGAAGAGCTCTGAGCTGTCTTCAGGTAGGAGATTCTCAAGGGCTAATTTAAGACGGGCAAACTTCATTGGGTCTCTGTGGCTGAAAAATGGTATCTTCGGCTTGGGCCCTCTGTAGACCATCTCTTCAGACACAGGGGAGTTGAATGACCGCTGATGGCCCATGGGTGAAGAACCATAGCCTGCTCCAGGGCTAGGTGAGTATCTGTAGCACGCACCAGGATCATAGGGGGCTCTGTGGTCTGAGGGGGTGAACGATGGGGGGCGTATAGCTGAGAATGGCTGGGATTGAGTAAGCCTGCTAGGTGGCACGGGCCGGCTAGGCGACATGGGCCTACTAGGTGGCATAGGCCTGCTCGGTGTCATGGGCCTGCTAGGTGGCATGGGCCTACTAGGTGGCATGGGCCTACTAGGGGCATAGCCTGCTCTAGGTGGCATGGGCCTGCTGGGGGTATAGCCTGCTCTAGGTGTGGAGGACAGGCTACTATTTGCTTTTAAACTAGAAGCCGCACTCTGTTTCAGAAGCTGTAGCTCACCCATCACTCTATCTATGGCTGAGACCATTTCTCCTTCATCAGGATGCTCTGATGGCCGGGGTGTTCGCCCTGGTGGTGGTGGTGGCCAGTCGATGTTGTCATAGTTTCCGTCCTCTTCACCTGGGCCTTGTGTTGCAGGAGGTGGAGGAGGTGGTAGGTCTGGCCATACTGTATGATGAGGCTCTGTTCGGGTTTCAGCTAGGGCCTTCACTGTGTCAGCTAGCGACCTCACATCATCGTGGACATATCTTAGACATGCGATGTCATGTAACATGTACTCATGTGATTCACGCAGTTCCACGTTCTCCTTACGAATCTCCTCTAGCTCGGCCTTACATGCAGCAGCAAAGTCTTCACTTTCGTGCTTACTCCATGTATCATATTCTGCGCGGGGCCTGAGGGAAAACTCGTCCTCTTGCTCGTTGAGGGCTGGGTCCCACTGCACTTGGCGCCTTGAATATGAAGCATGTGGATGTGTGGTGGGTGTCATCTTGACTGTTCCCAGCTCCGCTATATATCTCTGTTCGCTCTCCTGTATGAGCATCTCTATTGTAGTCGAAGGAGAATGACGTTTGCCGCTGCCTGTGTCGAGCTCATATTCTTCGAGGTAACGTGGGAGATGTGTCTGTCGCTTAGGATGAACTGCTTCACTTATTTGTTCCATCTTGATCCCGAATCAACACAGTCTCCGGCTCGTGAGACCAAAATGTTAATGAGGTTAAGGACTGTATTTGCTGGTTGGATTGGCTGGTTGTATTGCTCGGGCGTGTCTGTTAGAACACGAAGAATCCACAAAGCAGTCTTCTTTATCTCTTTAATGTGCCTTCATTGGTTCCATACAATCTTCCAGAAATGTAATGGAGGCTATCTAAGTCTGGGTGGATGCCTTTACGTACAGTATGTGTGTGTGGACTTTAATGTGTGGTCTGTAAATAAAGAAGAAGGACTAAATCAGTATGCTGCATTAAATGACATTAACCTTCACACGATTAGCTAATAACTACATTACATGCAAGCTTATCTTGTCTGCAACTCTACAAACACTTACTTTTGTATGGACGCACACAATCCAGCACATAAATGTATTTTGGGCACGTAAACTGCAAATTACTTAAACTATTGTTTGACCACGAACTCGTGTCACTCTGAAACTGAATTGAAACTTAACAAGGCTGCACGAGCCAAGGTTTCTAGGCAACGTCAAACAAACAAAACTAGATGTACCGCAGAGCGGTACAAAATATGACCGCCGCCCAGTCCAGGCACATTTTTTCCACAAAAAGAAATCACGCTGAAAGGCCTATATGATTCTAACTGTCTCACTAAATTGCATTATCCACACTCAATTCTCACTGGTATCTGCTAGACAACAAGTACCAAAACATGATTAGTTCATAGATTTCACATGTAAAATTCATTTTATACAACCCCACCTCCATCTTGCCTGTTCATAATTCTGAGAAATTCTTGATTGTTTGTGTTATGTTTATGTTATGTGTGTGTGTGTGTGTGTGTGTGTGTGTGTGTGTGTGTGTGTGTGTGTGTGTGTGTGTGTGTGTGTGTGCGTGCTTGTGTGTGTGCCTGTGTATGTGCCTGTGCATGCAAGCGTACATATGTCTACTGTGTGAGTATGTGTCATACGTATGATTACTGTGAATGTATGTGTGTGTGTGTGTGTGTATCTGTTTGTGCACATGTGTGCACATGAAATGGGTTAACATGACCCCTGGAGGCAAACATACGGAAAAAAATGGTCATCCTAGGCCCTACAGTTCTCAAGATATTCACAGAGAACTGTGTCTGCCCTACCCTCCTTTCGGGGGGTCCAGTCCAGCGGGGGGGCTACAGATCAAAACGAAAAATGACGGTTCCATGCTATCCATGTGGGGGTACATGCCCACCAAGTTTTGTGTACCCCGGTCTTTCAGTGTCCCGGGAATCCTTGTTGGTGTACGTCACTAAATGTACACATAAATTATTTTATTGTAAGGCCCCTCATGAACTAAAGTACACAAAACTTGGCATGCATTCGGAGGGTGTCATAATGATCCTACACTTTTAATTTCGTGCAGTTTTGACCTTGTCAGCCAGAGATATTGTGATGAAAACACCTAATTTTTTGCTTTTTAATTTTTAACTAGGTGGCGGTATACATGAAATAAGTGGTAATGGGATGGGTTGACATGCCCCCTTAAGACCAACATACATCAAAAAGGTAGACATCCTAGGCCCTACGGTTCTCGAGATATTCACAGAAAACTGTCTCCGGCCACCTACAGGCCAGTTGGTGTATAGTAACATAAATTAATTTATTGTGTGGCCCCCCATGAACGGAATTCCACAAAACTTGGCGTGCATACAGAGGGTGTCATAATGATCCTACACTTCCAATTTCGTGCAGTTTTGACTATGTTAGGTCACAGATACCTGCAATTACAACATCTCATTTTTACTTTTTTGTGTTTAACTAGGTGGTGCTATACATGAAATGAGTGGTTATGGAATGGGTTGACATGGCCCCTTGAGATCAACATACAAAAAAAATGGTCCTCCTAAACCCTACGGTTTTCGAGATATTCACAGAAAACTGTCTGCCCTACCCTCCTTTCGGGGGGTCCAGTCCAGCGGGGGGGCTACAGATCAAAACGAAAAACGATGGTTCCATGCTATCCATGTGGGGTTACATGCCCACCAAGTTTTGTGTACCCCGGTCTTTCAGTGTCCCGGGAATCATTGACGGAAATTTGGGCATGCGAAAAACATGCACACACACTGTACGAAAGACTCTTATTATGACCGCCGCTGCGCGTGTGCGTGTGCCGCTGCGTGTGTGCGTGTGCATGTGCGTGTTTCAGAAAGAGAGTGTCTCTGTGTCAGTGTGTGATAGAGAACACATGTGTGCATGTTAGAAATGATTCTGTCAGCACAGTGATATACAGAGGAAGCTCTTCACTGACACCCAATGATTTTGCCAGACTTCATTACTCTGATTGAGCAAACATCCCCACACTTCCACAGACATCCCAGTAGCCAATATTGTTCTCCTCAACGTCAATACAATCAAACCGACAGCTAAAGAGAACCACTGATTCATCAACTCTGTCGCTTAGTCAATTGTGTCATTTGCTGTTAGCTTTGGACATCTGGACAAGAGGACTGGATATCTATCTCAGAAACAATAGCTACCAGGACATCTGCCGGACCTGTCAGAGAACAATGTATGCAAACCATTAAACGACTGTTTTGTTATTATTGTGACCTTAAACGGAGGTCTGTCTATGGTCTCCCTGCATGGTGCATGTATCAACTAGGTCATAAAGTATTACACAGACCCCAATAAGGCATTTGTGTGTGTTTGTGTGTGTGTGTGTATGATCTATGTATGGTTTGTTACGACCCGGCTCAAAGCCGCAACATAAAGAGGGAGTCGGGACAACAGAGATAACTTTAAACCAATAAAGTATTTATTTAAAAGTAACCAAAAATACCTTAAATACCCACACACCTTAAGCAGGTGTGTATGATTAGCTAATTGGACAAGCTAGGGCTGCATTGCCCATGGCCATGTCAGGCCTGAAGGGGCACAGGGGGTCGTAACAGGTTGCATATGCAGTGTGTGAGTGTGTATTTGTGTGTGTATGTCTGCATGTGTTTTGCATGTGCAGAATGTGAATGTGTGTCTGACTGTGTCTGTCTCTGTGTGTGTGCTGTTCCGTGCTATCATGAGTGGATGAAAAGCCAAAATAACCCTGCTGGGTAACATGAGGGCAGGATTGCTGAGGCACTGCCAAACCTAAGAGAAATGGCACATGAGATCTCTCCCCTGAGAACGAGGTTAATCTTGTTGATGTTTTATTATTTAGGTTACACAAGGCCATGGAGATTTTTTTATTTAGGCCTATTTTATTTAATGTCCAACACTCACAGTGTGGACGAACAGGGGCAGTGGCCAAAATACAGTTTACTTATGCCAAGCAGGTATTCAATAACATCATTAAAAAAATACTGTAAATGTCTATCTATAATTATTTTAATGTCAAATAATTCACACTTTGTTTTCTGACCCCGACCCCTCACCAGGACGTGTGGTTTTCCAGAAGTCTCAAAAATCTGTTAATGCTGCAATGTCCTTGACTCTGGCTTGATCAAGCTACACTGATTCAAGATCACAGTGTAGGCATTTAATGCATGTCTGTCACTGTTCACATTCCCATTGAAATGTCCACATGTGCTATTTAAACCGCGGTGATTATTAATATAGCCTATCTCTCGCTAGAGCAGACATGACCTACATGTAGGCTACTGCAGCTTTTACGCTACCCGCGGTGCAAGCCCATATTCCTTCAGAAGAGAAGAGCGACGCTCTGCTACTCTCGACGCCATAACGTGATGCTGAAACGAGAGGAGGCACGTTGACATGTTCTACGGTTCTACAATGGAGTCCACCGCTGCCTGTTAGTCGTATCAGAGGTGACGATAGCACAGTTCGTGACATGCTGAGGGGAATAGTGACCGCGGACGCGCTCTGAACGCTTGAAATTGAGACAGCGGTTCCTACTGTAGGTAAGTGTGTCAGTCACTGACATGATTTACCTATTTAACCTCCATGGGATTTCTGCTCGCTCGCGTCTACTGTCATAGCTATTTACTGAAGTGCGAGGTAATTCCGATGCAAACACAGAATTCATTTCAGTCAATGGTAGGCAACGGTATTGGTGAATGACAACCTCGTTAAATAATTACTATATGCGCATACGTGTTTCGTGACCGTTCAGCTCTGTTCAAAATAACTGGTTTATTATATGCAACATGCAGGTGGCAGAAACGACAATGTTGGCGATATAGCCTACTAAACCAATCCGGGACCAATGTGAAGAAATAGATTGCCGTAATATTAATTTATGCAGAAATATTCTATGTCGTAGCCTAGGCCTATATGAAAATTAGACTTCACCACATAACGCTCCGAACTTTGTAATACCAGTTTTAAAATCTGACCGAAGTGAGTCTTACTAGCCAGACTTACTGTCTGTCTGGGCAATATTAGCCCACCGTATACCATGGTTATTGACTAATATTGGCAACACATGAATTGTTCTGGAAAAAGCTCTTCCCCGACACGGTATGTCGGAGGAGGCTAGTTGCGGAAGGAACTTTGTCTCAGCAGACTTCAAGTCAAGTTTGGAAACCCGATAGGCGCGAGCAGCAGCAGCATGCGCAGCTGATGCGTCCAATCTAAAAATAATTCGCGTCGGCAATATTATGCGATTGCCGTCTCCCCGAATTAACCCAGTGGACAGGAATGAAACCGTGCGAGTAAGACATTTCTTTCGGTAAGTGATTAGTTGTTTCTTATCAGTGGGTTTGGTTAGACTTTGATTTTCATACATGTGGGTGTGACAGAATATTGAGTCGGCTGTGAATCAAAGTGCTGGCAGCGATGGTTTCTTTACGTTGTTTGGTAGAAGGCTCTCCTACTTATTTTACCAATATCTAATTGCTTGTGATGACATTTGATGAAAACGCATTACCTTTATAAATAATAGAAATTACTAATGGCCATTCTGTCAGTTCCTGTTAGCCATCGATTACACTTGTTGATATCCATTTGTGAGCAGTTATAGACGCAACGTACTGGTTCTGCTTGGTTTGACCAATCCATTCTAAAGGGAAACGAATTTGTAGAACGGTGGTGAGTGGTAACGTTTTAATTACAAAAAGTAGGCTACCTCCTGAAACATGACGGAAAACAGGCAACATGTTTGACTGAAGTGAACCACTTTACCAGAGAGGTTAGTCCGTTAAGTGTTACCCCCCGCCCCCCCCCCCCACACACACACACACACACACACCCACACAGACACACACACACACACACTTCAGTAAATGTGAGTGTTGGATCATTGTGGACAGAGCTATGTAGCCAAGGTCCTACTAAGCCTTAATGATTTCTATATCCCACTTCATGGTTTTAAGGAAGAAGCAATGCTCCAACATGCACTGTTCTGAATCATTACTGGTTTTACATCTAACTCAAATATGTAGGCTACTGTATGTTATAGATAGATAGATAGATAGATAGATACTTTATTAATCCTCATGGGGAAATTCAAGGGTCTCAGTAGCATACAGACTATTTTATAGGCTATTTTGTAAAACCATGAATCCGGCTAGACTTATGTTACACATATTATACTCAACAGAGAAAGCACTAATGAGACCAGTGTTGTTGTCATTGTCAAACTGTCGCCAAGGACAACATGTGCTCTGAGCATCATAGTGATGTGAGGTTGGTTTCCTCCCCCTCCTAGGTGGTTTTGGACCAATCAGACGGCATGGCCCTCTCCTTCTGTGGAAACGACGGGAACGACTCGTACAATGTGGACAAGGGAGTCCTCAACAATGGCTGCTTTGTGGATGCGCTCAACCTGGTCCCACATGTCTTCCTACTCTTCATTACCTTCCCCATCCTCTTCATTGGTGTGTGCTTGTGTGTGTGTGTGTGTGTGTGTGTGTGTGTTTGGGGGGGGGGGGGGTGCTTTTGTGTGGTGTATCCTCTGTACTCCCTTCTTTGCAGTAACACACAACACTAGTCAAAGGGTAATAGCATTTCAGCTAAAGCTACTTTGCTACTTTAAATATCTGTGTCCATTAGAAAAGAGAGACTTACATGGACAGGCAGTGCAGTGTGATTGCTGCCTTAACGCATGCATGGCTTCCTACTTAAGATAATTGCATTGGACTGAGAGAGTAAGGCTCTCTGCTCTGCTCTGAGTCCATGCCATTTCTGTGATTATGTTTTGTGTAGTGGGGAATTTGTCGTAGTACTTGTGTGGTGATGTTCTTGCACTCTCAGAAACATGCTTTCATTTGCACTCTCTCTCCTTCACACATTCTCTCTCCTTCACACTCTCTCTCCTTCACACATTCTCTCTCTCTCAACACATATTTATATACCCTTGTCTCCACACATCTTGGCATTAGCATATTATCAACACTCAAACACATACAGTAGAAGAAACTCACAATCACACCTACACGTACACACACACACATTGCATACACATACTATACACACACATACACATGGTTCTTCTTCCTGTGCTTCCTCTCCACTTTTTTTTCTTTCTCCATGCATCCCTTCATCTTTTTCTCCATTCCCCTAATTGCTCTGTGCAGAATCTCTTTTGTTTTTAGTTTGATTCCAGTTTCAAGCCTCTCTCCCATCATCTCATGTGTCTCTCATCTTTCTAGCCAGAAGCAAGCGGCAGCGGCAAACGTAACACAATGCTCAGACCATAATAATTTTTATCTCGTAAGCAACACAAACGGTTTGTCAATTGAATACACTCGCGTTGCGCTTTGAAAGGTGAACCAAGTTCAACGCTCAGCTTGCTCAACGCTAGCGTTACACCACCGTTCCGCTGCCGAACCATAGAGAACAATAGGAAACCTGCCGCTTGCCGCTGGCTGATGTGATCCCCATCTATATCTCTTTCTCATGCCACAGGTATTGGTCTGAACTACATACTGTGGCTTGTAGTCAGTGGTTAAAGTGGGATTTGGCGGGTGGGGGAACCCTAAAATTCGGTGTCGGTGCAATAGGAAAAAATGACCCAAAAATGAGTATCGTGGTGTAGCAATACTTTTTGGACAACAACTGCTAGCTTCTTTGTCACCTCTGTACACGTGAAAAATTAAATCACCATTTATTTTAACAATATCATCGCGCTATATTGTTGGTATGAAAGAATATATTTATTATTCATTTATCTGAGGTGGCGGAACTGCGCATTTCCCTCTTTCTCTACCTCTCTTTCTCTCTCTCTCTCTCTCTCTCTCTCTTCTCTCTCTCTCATTAATGAGTAAGTTTTCCCTGGGAGTGCTGGTTGAGGGGTAGTTTGTCAGTGTCCCGCTGGGACTTGTAAATGGAGTTCTGGTGGCCAGGCCACACTAGTGTTTACACAGAGGTCTTTCTCTGCAAAAGATCCCAGGGCCAAGCACCACTCAATTTGCAGCCTCTCGTCATTAGTCATTGTGTGTCACATGGGTATGCTCTTCAGGCCTCCGCACATAGGCGCTGTCATGACGGCGACGCACTCCACTTTTGATGTTTCGATTACATTAGATTCCGAAACACTTTTGCCGCCACCTTGTAGATGTTTTTTCCGAAATCCATTTTTCATCAGCTCAAAATTTCAGAGCTGGTGTACACATGGGCATGGGCAAGTGTCTTTTTCTATGTGGTTGTCGTTCAGTCTCTCTATGTATTTAGGCCAATTTATCGGTCAGGTAACAAGTGTCTCTTGACAAAATATGACGAGAAAGAGACTAGGGTGTCGCTAGCTACATTCAAAAAATGTAAATGCTGTAGATGTTGATGTCGCATGCTGTGATTGGATATCATTTCAAAATTCTACTAAAGTGTGAGTTGTATTTCTGTGTTGACACGGTCACAGAGTGTGTTTGCCTGCTTTCGTTTGGCGGTGAGATGTAACGTTAATGTCCAAGTTGTTATAGAAACTAGTTGACATTCTACTCTACAATTTGTTATTAGCATTGGACTATAAAAGCCTACAGCTTTGCGATATCTGTTGGCAACAATTCGTTTTTGTCAAGCAACACTTGACACCTGAGCTATAAATGTACCTTTATAGCTATTCCTTTCACTTATGGGATCCTTAAGTTTACAGTTTATCATTGCCTCTTAACAGCAGAACTGTGAGTCTGAAAGTTGTGGATTTGAAGAATTATTTATCTTTAAACTTTAACTTTTGCTTGACACCGCTACATCCATCAGTCTAATGTGTGTGTGTGTGTGTGTTTTAGGTTGGGGCAGTCAAAGCTCAAAAGTGCAGATCCACCACAACACCTGGCTCCACTTCCCTGGACACAACATGCGCTGGATTCTCACCTTCACGTTGCTCTTTGTCCACGTGTGTGAGATTGCCGAGGGCATCGTCTCCAACCAGTAAGGACACACACACACACACACACACACACACACACACACACACACACACACACACACACACACACACACACATACCATGCATGCATGCAGTACATATTTTTGACATATTTTACTACCTATATATTACATTTTATTACATATTTGCGTCCTGGAAATGATATTAATTCAAGACAAAACACACACACACTATATACACACATCCATACAGTACATGCATACCGGTACATGGCCAAACTATTATGATGTCACAAATTGGACCTTTGTCTTGTGAGAGGTTGAAAGAATAGAGGATGAATGTCACAATGAGGTCCAAATTACGCCCTGGTCAAGCTTGAGTATTTTGCAAAGAAAAGTCTGCTCTTTTTCCATGCATTTTTGCTGAAACTCCCATCATCTAAAAGAGAAAGTCTTACTTGTTTATTTGACAGGGATCAATACAGAATTGCTCAGCAATTATCAGTGCAATGCGTCATTTGATGCTAAATTCCAACCACATTTGGAAATTTGCGTCACAGGCAGCGTTTGATGCTAATTTGATGGTTTTCCCTGGAAGGGTTGTCGTCTCGATGAACCTGGACGTCATGCTAAAGAAGTGCAGAGACAGAGAAGTGCACACAGGCTCATATTCTGTCCTGTGAGAGGTTTCTGGGAGAGGGATAAACCATAACGGCCTAATGTACGACCGCATCAAGTTTAGGTGCAGTAAAGCTCTTTCAGTTAAGGAGTTTATGTGATGTGAGACGTCCTCCTCTTTAAAAGAGGGGTTTACAGTAAATGCTTAAGAGGGTCATGTTTCTCTGGATGACTCAAAGTGTGGGTAGAGTGTTTTTGTGTGTTTGTGTAAGTGCGAGTATGTGTGTGTGTGCGACATGGGTATGTGTCTCTGTGTGTGTGTGAGTGTGTGTGTGTGAGTCTTTTATGACTTACCCTCACTGTTGCCATATTCTGAGATGAGAGACATATCTTGAAAGCAACATGAAAAAATATCCGGATCTAAGTTGATACAGCTCATTAAGCATTGTTAAGCAGTTCACGTCATTTGAGCCCAATCAACAAGATAAATATGAAAAACATGTTTAAAGAGGCGCAAAGTGAAGCAAGAGATTCAGATTTCAGTATCATTAGTGGCCAGTTTAGGGTGGTATGTTGCCATTGACGTCACCGCCAGAGACAGGCACTGTGTGTAGTGTGAAGCTGTCAAAGTTGGGCCTTTAGCCGGACGTGTGAAATTAACGTACGCTAGGCATGACGCTGGGTCAGCTATATTTTTACAATCCTTGCTGGTGGAAAACAACAAGAGAGAGACACACATATTCTAGAAAAAATTAGGGAAATTATTTGTTTTTATTATTTAATGAATTTGATTTTGGAGCATAGCCCAATGCAATATAGTACTAATATAATCCCAATGGTTAGTACTACTAATATTAAGTTACTAATTTAAAATATTGTTAGGGGTACGCAGGGTTATTAAGAGAATGTATACATGTTTAAATAGGCATGTTTATGTTGATAATTGTGAACAATTCAGATCTGCTATGATTTGAATATTTTCTGATGTCCTTGTCTGATTACATTTTATTTTTCAAACTCTGCTAAGCTCTTGGTTGCTTCTACATACCGGTATTCAAATATAGATAGATTGCTTTGACTGAAGGTGCATTTCAGTGTTATCTGCTGCATGTGTTTAGTAATTTTCTGATGAAGATGCTATGCCTGTGTACTGGTAAGCAAATTAGCTTAGCTCAATCAAAAGCTCAATCAAATT
>NC_055978.1:6278690-6281190 GCF_018492685.1 Alosa sapidissima | reverse complement strand
AATTTCTGGAATATCATGGAATTTTGGAAAGTCTATCCCATGGAAAGTCAGGGAATTTTATCATTGTTGTCATGGAATATCAGGGAATTTTGTTGTAGCAGGTTAAAATCTACTTGCCAAAATACATTAATACAAATATATTTCCATGCAGGATTGGTTATATCTGGTTATTAGCTTTACTGCTTGCTTGAGTAGTTGTGGTTAGCCCAACTTTGTTTATTCAATGCCCATTCATCTCCTGCGCAAAAAAGTAAAAGATTCTTGAACGCTACGCGGCTGCTCTGAAATCTTTGCTCAGAATATTGTACCATTATATTGTAGGTCATGGAATTATTTTTATTTTTTTGTCAGGGAAAAGTCATGGAATTTTACATTTGACTTAGATTGGGAACCCTGAAACACTCACTCATACAGCCTCCGACATGAGTGCGCTGACACTTGTCACCCGCATCAGCACCACAATTTTGAGCTGACAAACATTTGATAAACAATGCATTTTATTGAGTGGTGCCTCCAAAAATAGAACTGAATCATAATCGACACGGCAGCGGCCGCAAATGTAATCGAACGATGAAATTGGAGTGCCTGTGTGCGGAGGCCTTAAGGATGGTTTGTCTCTCCCCTCGTAGGATTACTCCACGGAGCGTCTGAAGAAGACCACTGAGATCCTGAAGGGCATCAAGCTGCTGAAGCTCTACGCCTGGGAGAACATCTTCTGTGACAGCGTGGAGGACTCGCGGGGCAAAGAGCTCACCAGCCTGCGCACCTTCGCCTTCTACACCTCCATGTCCAGTGAGACTTCTTACTCATCTCTCTCTCTCTCTCTCTCTCTCTCTTGCTTCTACTCTTTCACTCTCTAATCTGTCTATCTCTGTCTTTGTTCCCCTCTTTGTGTCTTTGTTTTAGTCTCTATCTCTCTCTCTCTCTCGCTTCCACTCTTTCAGGATAGATAGAGAGGGACACCCTTATTCTAGTAGCGCTTGGTAGGTCGTTAGGAGTAACATAAGCTTTCATGAGAGCAGACCAAGCAATCACTTCGTAGGCAAGCGTTAACAACTAGTGGAGCTCATTGAACAGCGGGGTAAGGTGTGTCCCTTTAGGTTGTGGGTCACCACATTCTGGACCATCTTCAGCGGCTTCACCGCGCAAGCCAAGAGGCATGTTAGGTGGTCGTTACAGTAGTCAAGATGTGACATAACTAGAGCAGGGCTCCTTGTGAATTATGGGATGCCTCTTGAGCGTCAGAGCACTGGTCTTTGTCTCAAGGCCACATATTCAAAGGCCTCTGGTCAGCATCAAGATTTACTGATTTCTTTTCCCCTTTTTTCTCTTCACAGTCTTTATGAATGCTGCCATTCCCATAGCTGCCGTGTTAGCGGTAAGAGGAAGTTCACTCCATTTAACTCTATTAGAGATACATTCGCCATTACTGAAAGATTGAGTTATCTTTTATCTGATTCACTTATTGCATGCACTGAAGAGGGTTGGACATGGTGTGTGTGTGTGGTTATTTGTATGTGTACCGTATATGTGCTTGTGTGTGTGTGTGTGTTTCTCTGCAGACGTTCGTGACCCATGCCTACCTGAACGAGGAGAGACTGAGCCCCTCCAAAGCCTTCGCCTCACTGGCTCTCTTCCACATCCTGGTCACGCCCCTCTTCCTGCTCTCCACTGTCGTTCGCTTCGCTGTCAAGGCTCTGGTCAGGTGAGCCCCTTCTCCATCGTCCCCCACACACACAGTTATATGGCAACACACCATTGTTCTCCTGCATTCTGCTGTTCTATCTGCTGTTTATAGTTTATAGTTCTAGGCAGACACTTTTGTCCAAAGCGACTCACAAAGACATCAATAGACATTAACGTTAAAGTTTAAATAACAGTTTAATGTAGTCACTCTTGTTTAAGATCCCAAAACTATCGCTAGAGCATTAGGCAAATCATTGGGACTATGGATGGAAATTAGCAATATTTGCTATTACCTGGCAATATACATCTCTCCCTGTTTTGTACAATTAATGTTCTTTTGTGCACTGTCCCTCATTAAATAAATACATTACAATTACAAAACAATTCCACCAATGGGGGGAATTACTGAAAAGTGGGCTTGTGTGTGTGTGTGTGTGTGTGTGTGTGTGTGTGTGTGTGTGTGTGTGTGCGTTCTAACTGCCATGTGCATTCCCACAGTGTGCAGAAGCTGGGTGAGTTCCTCCAGAGCGATGAGATTGGCGATGACAGCTGGAGAAACGGAGATATGTCTGTCTCTCTGGAGTCATGCAAGAAGCCCACAGGAGTGGTGAGTTCACACACACACTCTCTCTCTCACACACACACACACACACACACACACACACACACACACACACACACACACACACACACACACACACACTAACACACATATGCTCTGAAGTACTGCTTGTGAGTAAACAGACCTAGAGACACACTGAACTGCATGTTAGGGTCCAGACTCTCTTTAGCTGACCTAACTGGGGTGTGTCTG